>NW_022263659.1:0-46852 GCF_002021735.2 Oncorhynchus kisutch
AGAAATATCTAAGGATGATCAATGGAAACAGGATGGACCTGAGCTCAATTTCCAGCCTCATAGCAAAGGGTCTGAAAACGTATGTATATAAGTTTTTTTTTAAATATTTTTTTCATTAATAAAACTATATGTTATCGCTTTGTCATTATGGGGTATTTCTGTATAGTACCCATTAACAACTAGCGGTCACAGCAAGCAGCTGTAATGAACGAAAATAATCTAGGTAGACTGCAAGGTTTAGACAAAACTCAACTGTTTCAAACCAAATGCTAGCCTCTGGGCATTGGAAATATTGAATATTACAAAATGTTTCCGCACGGTTTCGAACCGGGGACCTTTCGCGTGTGAGGCAAATGTGATAACCACTACAACTACAGAAACCTAATGTGTGAGAAACTAAGGGTGTGACTGACTTTCTCGTGTGAGGCGAACGTGATAACCACTACACTACCGAAACTACAATACAAAAAAGAGGAAGTCGGTGGAAAATATTAGGAATGCCCACAAGTCTACCTCACATAATATCCCAAATTCAGTCCCACAGAAAGAGCCATAATACCCATTAAAAACTAGCGGTCAAACAGGAAAATGGTTCCAATCGTTTTCTCCACCATTCATATTCCCCACGGGGGATTTTAAAAACACTTGAAATAAGGGCTGTGTTTCTTGTCAGCTTACCCTGGCATGGTAAACTATTTGAATCATTATGGACCTCAGGACCACACGTAGCAGGAATGTATTCAGAGCGCCCAAGCTAGCGCCACACATGCAGAGTGCGTTACTGACTAAAAAGGTATGCTGAATAGCAAATATTGAGAAGTGCGAAGGAAAAGCATGAATATCCGAAATTGGGACCAGAGTCCTAAGTGAATAGGCTTACTGTCCAATTTTTTTAAAATATGTTTCTTCCATCCCCGGTCCTCGAACCGGGGACCTTTCGCGTGTGAAGCAAACGTGATAACCACTACACTACTGGAAACCTAATGAGTGGAATTCAAAGGGTGTGACGGACTTTGGCTGGGTGGGACATTTATCGCTCTCAGAACCTAATGAAATCAGAAATTACTTAGTCCATTAATTAAGCAATAAGGCTTGAGAAGACGGGAATTATTGTGTCCCGCCGGCTCTTGGAAGAGGCTTGGTGGTTCAAAACTTCTTCCATTTAAGAGTGATGGAAGCCACTGTGTTCTTGGGTACCTTCAATGCTGCAGAAATGACCAATCATTTGAATTTACCAAAGGTGGACTCCAATCAAGTTGAAGAAACATCTAAGGATGATCAATGGAAACAGGATGAACCTGAGCTCAATTTCCAGCCTCATAGCAAAGGGTCTGAAAACGTATGTATATAAGTTTTTTTTAAATATTTTTTTCATTAATAAAAACTATATGTTATCGCTTTGTCATTATGGGGTATTCTGTATAGTACCCATTAACAACTAGCGGTCACAGCAAGCAGCTGTAATGACAGAAAATAATCTAGGTAGACTGCAAGGTTTAGACAAAACTCAACTGTTTCAAACCAAATGCTAGCCTCTGGGCATTGGGAAATATTGAATATTACAAAATGTTTCCGCACAGTTTCGAACCGGGGGACCTTTCGCGTGTGAGGCAAATGGTGATAACCACTACACTACGGAAACCTAATGTGTGGAAAACTAAGGGTGTGACTGACTTTCGCGTGTGAGGCGAACGTGATAACCACTACACTACCTGAAACTACAATACAAAAAGAGGAAGTCGTGGAAAATATTAGGAATGCCCACAAGTCTACCTCACATAATATCCCAAATTCAGTACCACAGAAAGAGCCATAATACCCATTAAAAACTAGCGGTCAAACAGGAAAATGGTTCCAATCGTTTTTCCACCATTCATATTCCCCACGGGGGATTTTAAAAACACTTGAAATAAGGGCTGTGTTTCTTGTCAGCTTACCCTGGCATGGTAAACTATTTGAATCATTATGGACCTCAGACCACACGTAGCAGGAATGTATTCAGAGCGCCCAAGCTAGCCACACATGCAGAGTGCGTTACGCGACTAAAAAAGGTATGTCTGAATAGCAAATATTGAGAAGTGCGAAGGAAAAGCATGAATTCCGAAATTGGGACCGAGTCCTAAGTGAATAGGCTTACTGTCCAATTTTTTTAAATATGTTTCCACCCGTCTCGAACCGGGGACCTTTCGCGTGTTAAGCAAACGTGATAACCACTACACTACGGAAACCTAATGAGTGGAATTCAAAGGGTGTGACTGACTTTGGCTGGGTGGGACATTTATCGCTCTCAGAACCTAATGAAATCAGAAATTACTTAGTCCATTAATTAAGCAATAAGGATTGAGAAGACGGGAATTATTGTGTGCCGCCGGCTCTTGGAAGAGGCTTGGTGGTTCAAACTTCTTCCATTTAAGAGTGATGGAAGCCACTGTGTTCTTGGGTACCTTCAATGCTGCAGAAATGACCAATCATTTGAATTTACCACAGGTGGACTCCAATCAAGTTAAAGAAATATCTAAGGATGATCAATGGAAACAGGATGGACCTGAGCTCAATTTCCAGCCTCATAGCAAAGGGTCTGGAAACGTATGTAAATAAGTTTTTTTTTTAATATTTTTTTCATTAATAAAAACTATATGTTATTGCTTTGTCATTATGGGGTATTGTGTATAGTACCCATTAAAAACTAGCGGTCACATCAAGCAGCTGTAATGACAGAAAATAATCTAGGTAGACTGCAAGGTTTAGACAAAACTCAACTGTTTCAAACCAAATGCTAGCCTCTGGGCATTGGGAAATATTGAATATTACAAAAATTTTCCTCACGGTTTGAAACCGGGGACCTTTCGCGTGTGAGGCGAACTTGATAACCACTACACTACGGAAACCTAATGTGTGGAAAACTAAGGGTGTGACTGACTTTCGCGTGTGAGGCGAACGTGATAACCACTACACTACTGAGACTACAATACAAAAAGAGGAAGTCGTGGAAAATATTAGGAATGCCCACAAGTCTACCTCACATAATATCCCAAATTGAGTACCACAGAAAGAGCCATAATACCCATTTAAACTAGCGGTCAAACAGGACAATGGTTCCAATCGTTTTTCCACCATTCATGTTCCCCACGGGGGATTTTAAAAACACTTGAAATAAGGGCTGTGTTTCTTGTCGGCTTACCCTGACATGGTAAACTATTTGAATCATTATGGACCTCAGACCACACGTAGCAGGAATGTATTCAGAGCGCCCAAGCTAGCCACACATGCAGAGTGCGTTATGCGACTAAAAAAGGTAAGTCTGAATAGCAAATATTGAGAAGTGCGAAGGAAAAGCATGAATTCCGAAATTGGGACAGAGTCCTAAGTGAATAGGCTTACTGTCCAATTTGTTAAAATGTGTTTCCGCCCGGTCTCGAACCGGGTACCTTTCACGTGTTTGGAGAATGTGATAACCACTACACTACGGAAACCTAAAGAGTGGAATTCAAAGGGTGTGGCTGACTTTGGCTGGGTGGGACATTTATCGCTCTCAGAACCTAATGAAATCAGAAATTACTTAGTCCATTAATTAAGCAATAAGGCTTGAGAAGCCGGGAATTATTGTGTGCCGCCGGCTCTTGGAAGAGGCTTGGTAGTTCAAAAGTTCTTCCATTTAAGAGTGATGGAAGCCACTGTGTTCTTGGGTACCTTCAATGCTGCAGAAATTACAAATCATTTGAATTTACCACAGGTGGACTCCAATCAAGTTGAAGAAACATCTAAGGATGATCAATGGAAACAGGATGGACCTGAGCTCAATTTCCAGCCTCATAGCAAAGGGCCTGAAAACGTATGTAAATAAGTTTTTTTAAATATTTTTTTCATTAATAAAAACTATATGTTATCGCTTTGCAATTATGGGGTATTGTGTATAGTACCCATTAAAAACGAGCGGTCACATCAAGCAGCTGTAATGACAGAAAACAATCTACATTTTTGTTTGTTTTACCTTGGATTATATTGCCATTTATTTGGATATATCCATTATAATGACCCTGATAAATGAATTTGCCTGGCTCAGAGAAGCTGTCAGTCTGGTCACATTCATACAGATCGCACGGAGGAGGTCCCCCAAAAAACGGCAACATTGATCCACAGGTCGGAGAGGTAGACAGCAAGGTTTAGACAAACCTGAACTGTTTCTAACCAAATGCTAGCCTCTGGGCATTGGGAAATATTGAATATTACAAAAATGTTCCGCACGGTTTCGAACCGGGGACCTTTCGCGTGTGAGGCGAACGTGATAACCACTACACTACGGAAACCTAATGTGTGGATAACTAAGGGTGTGACTGACTTTCGCGTGTGAGGCGAACGTGATAACCACTACACTACTGAGACTACAATACAAAAAGAGGAAGTTGTGGAAAATATTAGGAATGCCCACAAGTCTACCTCACATAATATCCCAAATTGAGTACCACAGAAAGAGCCATAATACCCATTAAAAACTAGCGGTCAAACAGGACAATGGTTCCAATCGTTTTTCCACCATTCATGTTCCCCACGGGGGATTTTAAAAACACTTGAAATAAGGGCTGTGTTTCTTGTCGGCTTACCCTGGCATGGTAAACTATTTGAATCATTATGGACCTCAGACCACACGTAGTAGGAATGTATTCAGAGCGCCCAAGCTAGCCACACATTCAGAGTGCGTTACGCGACTAAAAAGGTAAGTCTGAATAGCAAATATTGAGAAGTGCGAAGGAAAAGCATGAATTCCGAAATTGGGACAGAGTCCTAAGTGAATAGGCTTACTGTCCAATTTGTTAAAACGTGTTTCCGCCCGGTCTCGATCCGGGGACCTTTCGCGTGTTAGGCAAATGTGATAACCACTACACTACGGAAACCTAAAGAGTAAAATTCAAAGGGTGTGGCTGACTTTGGCTGGGTGGGACATTTGTCGCTCTCAGAACCTAATGAAATCAGAAATGACTTAGTCCATTAATTAAGCAATAATGCTTGAGAAGCCGGGAATTATTGTGTGCCGCCGGCTCTTGGAAGAGGCTTGGTGGTTCAAAACTTCTTCCATTTAAGAGTGATGGAAGCCACTGTGTTCTTGGGTACCTTCAATGCTGCAGAAATGACCAATCATTTGAATTAACCACAGGTGGATTCCAATCAAGTTGAAGAAACATCTAAGGATGATCAATGGAAACAGGATGGACCTGAGCTCAATTTCCAGCCTCATAGCAAAGGGTCTGAAAACGTATGTAAATACGTTTTTTTTTAAATGTTTTTTTCATTAATAAAAACTATATGTTATCGCTTTGTCATTTTTTTATTTTATTTTTTATTTCACCTTTATTTAACCAGGTAGGCTAGTTGAGAACAAGTTCTCATTTGCAACTGCGACCTGGCCAAGATAAAGCATAGCAGTGTGAGCAGACAACAAAGAGTTACACATGGAGTAAACAATTAACAAGTCAATAACACAGTAGAAACCAAAGGGGGAGTCTATATACAATGTGTGCAAAAGGCATGAGGAGGTAGGCAAATAATTACAATTTTGCAGATTAACACTGGAGTGATGAATGATCAGATGGTCATGTACAGGTAGAGATATTGGTGTGCAAAAGAGCAGAAAAGTAAATAAATAAAAACAGTATGGGGATGAGGTAGGTGAGAAAGGGTGTGTTATTTACCAATAGACTATGTACAGCTGCAGCGATCGGTTAGCCGCTCAGATAGCTGATGTTTGAAGTTGGTGAGGGAGATAAAAGTCTCCAACTTCAGCGATTTTTGCAATTCGTTCCAGTCACAGGCAGCAGAGTACTGGAACGAAAGGCGGCCAAATGAGGTGTTGGCTTTAGGGATGATCAGTGAGATACACCTGCTGGAGCGCGTGCTACGGATGGGTGTTGCCATCGTGACCAGTGAGCTGAGATAAGGCGGAGCTTTACCTAGCATGGACTTGTAGA
Source organism: Oncorhynchus kisutch (assembly GCF_002021735.2). Classification (NCBI taxonomy): domain Eukaryota; kingdom Metazoa; phylum Chordata; class Actinopteri; order Salmoniformes; family Salmonidae; genus Oncorhynchus; species Oncorhynchus kisutch. The sequence goes on from NW_022263659.1 coordinate 5,964, forward strand.
TGACCTGGAGCCAGTGGGTCTGGCGACGAATATGTAGCGAGGGCCAGCCGACTAGAGCATACAAGTCGCAGTGGTGGGTGGTATAAGGTGCTTTAGTGACGAAACGGATGGCACTGTGATAGACTGCATCCAGTTTGCTGAGTAGAGTGTTGGAAGCCATTTTGTAGATGACATCGCCGAAGTCGAGGATCGGTAGGATAGTCAGTTTTACTAGGGTAAGCTTGGCGGCGTGAGTGAAGGAGGCTTTGTTGCGGAATAGAAAGCCGACTCTTGATTTGATTTTCGATTGGAGATGTTTGATATGAGTCTGGAAGGAGAGTTTGCAGTCTAGCCAGACACCTAGGTACTTATAGACGTCCACATATTCTAGGTCGGAACCATCCAGGGTGGTGATGCTAGTCGGGCATGCGGGTGCAGGCAGCGACCGGTTGAAAAGCATGCATTTGGTTTTACTAGCGTTTAAGAGCAGTTGGAGGCCACGGAAGGAGTGTTGTATGGCATTGAAGCTTGTTTGGAGGTTAGATAGCACAGTGTCCAAAGACGGGCCGAAGGTATATAGAATGGTGTCGTCTGCATAGAGGTGGATCAGGGAATCGCCCGCAGCAAGAGCAACATCATTGATATACAGAGAGAAAAGAGTCGGCCCGAGAATTGAACCCTGTGGCACCCCCATAGAGACTGCCAGAGGACCAGACAGCATGCCCTCCGATTTGACGCACTGAACTCTGTCTGCAAAGTAATTGGTGAACCAGGCAAGGCAGTCATCCGAAAAACCGAGGCTCCTGAGTCTGCCGATAAGAATATGGTGATTGACAGAGTCGAAAGCCTTGGCAAGGTCGATGAAGACGGCTGCACAGTACTGAATTTTATCGATGGCGGTTATGATATCGTTGAGTACCTTGAGTGTGGCTGAGGTGCACCCATGACCGGCTCGGAAACCAGATTGCACAGCGGAGAAGGTGCGTGGGATTCGAGATGGTCAGTGACCTGTTTGTTGACTTGGCTTTCGAAGACCTTAGATAGGCAGGGCAGGATGGATATAGGTCTGTAACAGTTTGGGTCCAGGGTGTCTCCCCCTTTGAAGAGGGGGATGACTGCGGCAGCTTTCCAATCCTTGGGGATCTCAGACGATATGAAAGAGAGGTTGAACAGGCTGGTAATAGGGGTTGCGACAATGATGGCTGATAGTTTCAGAAATAGAGGGTCCAGATTGTCAAGCCCAGCTGATTTGTACGGGTCCAGGTTTTGCAGCTCTTTCAGAACATCTGCTATCTGGATTTGGTTAAAGGAGAACCTGGAGAGGCTTGGGCGAGGAGCTGCGGGGGGGGGCGGAGCTGTTGGCCGAGGTTGAAGTAGCCAGGCGGAAGGCATGGCCAGCCGTTGAGAAATGCTTATTGAAGTTTTCGATAATCGTGGATTTATCAGTGGTGACCGTGTTACCTAGCCTCAGTGCATTGGGCAGCTGGGAGGAGGTGCTCTTGTTCTCCATGGACTTCACGGTGTCCCAGAACTTTTTGGAGTTGGAGCTACAGGATGCAAACTTCTGCCTGAAGAAGCTGGCCTTAGCTTTCCTGACTGACTGCGTGTATTGGTTCCGGACTTCCCTGAACAGTTGCATATCACGGGGACTATTCGATGCTATTGCAGTCCGCCACAGGATGTTTTTGTGCTGGTCGAGGGCCGTCAGGTCTGGGGTGAACCAAGGGCTGTATCTGTTCTTAGTTCTGCATTTTTTGAACGGAGCATGCTTATCTAAAATGGTGAGGAAGTTACTTTTAAAGAATGACCAGGCATCCTCAACTGACGGGATGAGGTCGATGTCCTTCCAGGATACCCGGGCCAGGTCGATTAGAAAGGCCTGCTCACAGAAGTGTTTTAGGGAGCGTTTGACAGTGATGAGGGGTGGTCGTTTGACTGCGGCTCCGTAGCGGATACAGGCAATGAGGCAGTGATCGCTGAGATCCTGGTTGAAGACAGCGGAGGTGTATTTGGAGGGCCAGTTGGTCAGGATGACGTCTATGAGGGTGCCCTTGTTTACAGAGTTAGGGTTGTACCTGGTGGGTTCCTTGATGATTTGTGTGAGATTGAGGGCATCTAGCTTAGATTGTAGGACTGGCGAGGTGTTAAGCATATCCCAGTTTAGGTCACCTAACAGAACAAACTCTGAAGCTAGATGGGGGGCGATCAATTCACAAATGGTGTCCAGGGCACAGCTGGGAGCTGAGGGGGGTCGGTAGCAGGCGGCAACCGTGAGAGACTTATTTCTGGAGAGAGTAATTTTCAAAATTAGTAGTTCGAACTGTTTGGGTATGGACCTGGAAAGTATGACATTACTTTGCAGGCTATCTCTGCAGTAAACTGCAACTCCGCCCCCTTTGGCAGTTCTATCTTGACGGAAGATGTTATAGTTGGGTATGGAAATCTCTGAATTTTTGGTGGCCTTCCTGAGCCAGGATTCAGACACAGCAAGGACATCAGGGTTAGCAGAGTGTGCTAAAGCAGTGAGTAAAACAAACTTAGGGAGGAGGCTTCTGATGTTGACATGCATGAAACCAAGGCTTTTTCGATCACAGAAGTCAACAAATGAGGGTGCCTGGGGACATGCAGGGCCTGGGTTTACCTCCACATCACCCGCGGAACAGAGAAGGAGTAGTATGAGGGTGCGGCTAAAGGCTATCAAAACTGGTCGCCTAGAGCGTTGGGGACAGAGAATAAGAGGAGCAGGTTTCTGGGCATGGTAGAATATATTCAGGGCATAATGCGCAGACAGGGGTATGGTGGGGTGCGGGTACAGCGGAGGTAAGCCCAGGCACTGGGTGATGATGAGGGAGGTTGTATCTCTGGACATGCTGGTAGTAATGGGTGAGGTCACCGCATGTGTGGGAGGTGGGACAAAGGAGTTATCAGGGGCGTGAAGAGTGGAACTAGGGGCTCCATTGTGAACTAAAACAATGATAACTAACCTGAACAACAGTATACAAGGCATATTGACATTTGAGAGAGACATACAGCGAGGCATACAGTAATCACAGGTGTTGAATTGGGAAAGCTAGCTAAAACAGTAGGTGAGACAACAGCTAATCAGCTAGCACAACAACAGCAGGTAAAATGGCGTAGACTAGGCAACGGGGCCAACAGATAGAACAAACAAGCAGAATGGAGTACCGTGATTAATGGACAGTCCAGCGTGCATCAGCTATGTAGCCAAGAGATCAGTGTCCAGGGGGCAGCGGTGGATGGGGCAGGGAAGCTGGCCTGGCGAGTGTTATCCAGGTTAAAAAAAGACTAACAATGACTAAATAGCTTGTAGCTAGTTAGCTGGTTAGCTTCTGGAGGTTCTTGAGTGTGTTCTAAAAATAAATAAAAAATAATAGTGATTCCGTATCACATTGGGTGAGGCAGGTTTCCGGAAGGTATAAACAAATTAAAAGTCAAAAGAGATAAAAAGTAAATATGGGTCCGGTGAGCGTTTGAGACGCGGCGATTCAGGCGGTTAGCAGGCCTGTGCTAACAAGCTAACAGTTTGTAGGCCCGGGCTAGACAAGGTAGCAGTTAGCGGGCCGGAGCTGGACAAGCTAGCAGTTAGCAGGCCGAATTAGCAAGCAGGGAGATAGCGAGGGCTAGAGAGTTAGCCTTTGGGGGACGTCGCGATGGGGTGAGTCTGTTTATTCCTCTTCATGCGATGACATCGGTAGACCGGTCGTGGGCCCGGGTATTGTAGCTCAGGAGTAGCACAGGTGCTACGGCCGGGCTAGCTTCAAGCTAAGTGGGTGGAAACGCTAGCCAGGAGTAATCCGAGGTTGCGGTTTAGCTAGATAGCTAGTTGCTGAAAAATCCAGCTGAAAGATGTTCCATTTGTGGTGGGAATCCGGGGATGAAAAATAAATAGGTCCGTTGTGCTCTGGTTAAAGTCGCGTTGTACGAACAGGCGAGAGCTTTCCGAACTACAGGTTAGCTGATGACCGGTTAGCTGGAGACCGCTAGCATACCCGCTGGTTAGCTGGCTAGCTTCAGTTGAGGGGTCCCGAAGTAAATATAAATACTTTAGGAAAAATAGCTACATTGGGTGAGTCGGGTTGCAGGAGAGTATTTGGAAGCTTAGGGTTTAGCAAAATGTTTTCAAAGAGATATGTGGAGAAAATATGTAAAAAACGAAAAATAAACGATATATACAGGGACACGACAGGACAGGACGACCTACTGCTACGCCATCTTGGGCTAATTACGGGGTATTATGGGGTATTGTGTATAGTACCCATTAAAAACTAGCGGTCACATCAAGCAGCTGTAATGACAGAAAATAATCTAGGTAGACTGCAAGGTTTAGACAAAACTCAACTGTTTCAAACCAAATGCTAGCCTCTGGGCATTGGGAAATATTGAATATTACAAAATGATTCCCCACGGTTTCGAACCGGGGACCTTTCGCGTGTGAGGCGAACGTGATAACCACTACACTACGGAAACCTAATGTGTAGAAAAGTAAGGGTGTGACTGACTTTCGCGTGTGAGGCGAACGTGATGACCACTACACTACTGAAACTACAATACAAAAAGAGGAAGTCGTGGAAAATATTAGGAATGCCCACAAGTCTACCTCACATAATATCCCAAATTGAGTACCACAGAAAGAGCCATAATACCCATTAAAAACTAGCGGTCAAACAGGAAAATGGTTCCAATCGTTTTTCCACCATTCATATTCCCCACGGGGGATTTTAAAAACACTTGAAATAAGGGCTGTGTTTCTTGTCAGCTTACCCTGGCATGGTAAACTATTTGAATCATTATGGACCTCAGACCACACGTAGCAGGAATGTATTCAGAGCGCCCAAGCTAGCCACACATGCAGAGTGCGTTACGCGACTAAAAAAGGTACGTCTGAATAGCAAATATTGAGAAGTGCGAAGGAAAAGCATGAATTCCGAAATTGGGACCGAGTCCTAAGTGAATAGGCTTACTGTCCAATTTTTTAAAATATGTTTCCGCCCGGTCTTAAACCGGGGACCTTTCGCGTGTTAAGCGAACGTGATAACCACTACACTACGGAAACCTAATGAGTGGAATTCAAAGGGTGTGGCTGACTTTGGCTGGGTGGGACGTTTATCGCTCTCAGAACCTAATGAAATCAGAAATTACTTAGTCCATTAATTAAGCAATAAGGCTTGAGAAGCAGGGAATTATTGTGTGCCGCCGGCTCTTGGAAGAGGCTTGGTGGTTCAAAACTTCTTCCATTTAAGAGTGATGGAAGCCACTGTGTTCTTGGGTACCTTCAATGCTGCAGAAATGACCAATCATTTGAATTTACCACAGGTGGACTCCAATCAAGTTGAAGAAACATCTAAGGATGATCAATGGAAACATGATGAACCTGAGCTCAATTTCCAGCCTCATAGCAAAGGGTCTGAAAACGTATGTAAATACATTTTTTTTTAAATATTTTTTTCATTAATAAAAACTATATGTTATCGCTTTGTCATTATGGGGTATTGTGTATAGTACCCATTAACAACTAGCGGTCACATCAAGCAGCTGTAATGACAGAAAATAATCTAGGTAGACTGCAAGGTTTAGACAAAACTCAACTGTTTCAAACCAAATGCTAGCCTCTGGGCATTGGGAAATATTGAATATTACAAAAATGTTTCCGCACGGTTTCGAACCGGGGACCTTTCGCGTGTGAGGCGAATGTGATAACCACTGCACTACGAAAACCTAATGTGTGGAAAACTAAGGGTGTGACTGACTTTCGCGTGTGAGGCGAACGTGATAACCACTACACTACTGAAACTACAATACAAAAAGAGGAAGTCGTGGAAAATATTAGGAATGCCCACAAGTCTACCTCACATAATATCCCAAATTGAGTACCACAGAAAGAGCCATAATACCCATTAAAAACTAGCGGTCAAACAGGAAAATGGTTCCAATCGTTTTTCCACCATTCATATTCCACACAGGGGATTTTAAAAACACTTGAAATAAGGGCTGTGTTTCTTGTCAGCTTACCCTGGCATGGTAAACTATTTGAATCATTATGGACCTCAGACCACACGTAGCAGGAATGTATTCAGAGCGCCCAAGCTAGCCACACATGCAGAGTGCGTTACGCGACTAAAAAAGGTACGTCTGAATAGCAAATATTGAGAAGTGCGAAGGAAAAGCATGAATTCCGAAATTGGGACCGAGTCCTAAGTGAATAGGCTTACTGTCCAATTTTTTTAAATATGTTTCCGCCCGGTCTTAAACCGGGGACCTTTCGCGTGTTAAGCGAACGTGATAACCACTACACTACGGAAACCTAATGAGTGGAATTCAAAGGGTGTGGCTGACTTTGGCTGGGTGGGACGTTTATCGCTCTCAGAACCTAATGAAATCAGAAATTACTTAGTCCATTAATTAAGCAATAAGGCTTGAGAAGCCGGGAATTATTGTGTGCCGCCGGCTCTTGGAAGAGGCTTGGTGGTTCAAAACTTCTTCCATTTAAGAGTGATGGAAGCCACTGTGTTCTTGGGTACCTTCAATGCTGCAGAAATGACCAATCATTTGAATTTACCACAGGTGGACTCCAATCAAGTTGAAGAAACATCTAAGGATGATCAATGGAAACATGATGAACCTGAGCTCAATTTCCAGCCTCATAGCAAAGGGTCTGAAAACGTATGTAAATACATTTTTTTTTAAATATTTTTTTCATTAATAAAAACTATATGTTATCGCTTTGTCATTATGGGGTATTGTGTATAGTACCCATTAACAACTAGCGGTCACATCAAGCAGCTGTAATGACAGAAAATAATCTAGGTAGACTGCAAGGTTTAGACAAAACTCAACTGTTTCAAACCAAATGCTAGCCTCTGGGCATTGGGAAATATTGAATATTACAAAAATGTTTCCGCACGGTTTCGAACCGGGGACCTTTCGCGTGTGAGGCGAATGTGATAACCACTGCACTACGAAAACCTAATGTGTGGAAAACTAAGGGTGTGACTGACTTTCGCGTGTGAGGCGAACGTGATAACCACTACACTACTGAAACTACAATACAAAAAGAGGAAGTCGTGGAAAATATTAGGAATGCCCACAAGTCTACCTCACATAATATCCCAAATTGAGTACCACAGAAAGAGCCATAATACCCATTAAAAACTAGCGGTCAAACAGGAAAATGGTTCCAATCGTTTTTCCACCATTCATATTCCACACAGGGGATTTTAAAAACACTTGAAATAAGGGCTGTGTTTCTTGTCAGCTTACCCTGGCATGGTAAACTATTTGAATCATTATGGACCTCAGACCACACGTAGCAGGAATGTATTCAGAGCGCCCAAGCTAGCCACACATGCAGAGTGCGTTACGCGACTAAAAAAGGTACGTCTGAATAGCAAATATTGAGAAGTGCGAAGGAAAAGCATGAATTCCGAAATTGGGACCGAGTCCTAAGTGAATAGGCTTACTGTCCAATTTTTTAAAATATGTTTCCGCCCGGTCTTAAACCGGGGACCTTTCGCGTGTTAAGCGAACGTGATAACCACTACACTACGGAAACCTAATGAGTGGAATTCAAAGGGTGTGGCTGACTTTGGCTGGGTGGGACGTTTATCGCTCTCAGAACCTAATGAAATCAGAAATTACTTAGTCCATTAATTAAGCAATAAGGCTTGAGAAGCCGGGAATTATTGTGTGCCGCCGGCTCTTGGAAGAGGCTTGGTGGTTCAAAACTTCTTCCATTTAAGAGTGATGGAAGCCACTGTGTTCTTGGGTACCTTCAATGCTGCAGAAATGACCAATCATTTGAATTTACCACAGGTGGACTCCAATCAAGTTGAAGAAACATCTAAGGATGATCAATGGAAACATGATGAACCTGAGCTCAATTTCCAGCCTCATAGCAAAGGGTCTGAAAACGTATGTAAATACATTTTTTTTTAAATATTTTTTTCATTAATAAAAACTATATGTTATCGCTTTGTCATTATGGGGTATTGTGTATAGTACCCATTAACAACTAGCGGTCACATCAAGCAGCTGTAATGACAGAAAATAATCTAGGTAGACTGCAAGGTTTAGACAAAACTCAACTGTTTCAAACCAAATGCTAGCCTCTGGGCATTGGGAAATATTGAATATTACAAAATGTTTCCGCACGGTTTCGAACCGGGGACCTTTCGCGTGTGAGGCGAATGTGATAACCACTACACTACGAAAACCTAATGTGTGGAAAACTAAGGGTGTGACTGACTTTCGCGTGTGAGGCGAACGTGATAACCACTACACTACTGAAACTACAATACAAAAAGAGGAAGTCGTGGAAAATATTAGGAATGCCCACAAGTCTACCTCACATAATATCCCAAATTGAGTACCACAGAAAGAGCCATAATACCCATTAAAAACTAGCGGTCAAACAGGAAAATGGTTCCAATCGTTTTTCCACCATTCATATTCCACACAGGGGATTTTAAAAACACTTGAAATAAGGGCTGTGTTTCTTGTCAGCTTACCCTGGCATGGTAAACTATTTGAATCATTATGGACCTCAGACCACACGTAGCAGGAATGTATTCAGAGCGCCCAAGCTAGCCACACATGCAGAGTGCGTTACGCGACTAAAAAAGGTACGTCTGAATAGCAAATATTGAGAAGTGCGAAGGAAAAGCATGAATTCCGAAATTGGGACCGAGTCCTAAGTGAATAGGCTTACTGTCCAATTTTTTTAAATATGTTTCCGCCCGGTCTTAAACCGGGGACCTTTCGCGTGTTAAGCGAACGTGATAACCACTACACTACGGAAACCTAATGAGTGGAATTCAAAGGGTGTGGCTGACTTTGGCTGGGTGGGACGTTTATCGCTCTCAGAACCTAATGAAATCAGAAATTACTTAGTCCATTAATTAAGCAATAAGGCTTGAGAAGCCGGGAATTATTGTGTGCCGCCGGCTCTTGGAAGAGGCTTGGTGGTTCAAAACTTCTTCCATTTAAGAGTGATGGAAGCCACTGTGTTCTTGGGTACCTTCAATGCTGCAGAAATGACCAATCATTTGAATTTACCACAGGTGGACTCCAATCAAGTTGAAGAAACATCTAAGGATGATCAATGGAAACATGATGAACCTGAGCTCAATTTCCAGCCTCATAGCAAAGGGTCTGAAAACGTATGTAAATACATTTTTTTTTAAATATTTTTTTCATTAATAAAAACTATATGTTATCGCTTTGTCATTATGGGGTATTGTGTATAGTACCCATTAACAACTAGCGGTCACATCAAGCAGCTGTAATGACAGAAAATAATCTAGGTAGACTGCAAGGTTTAGACAAAACTCAACTGTTTCAAACCAAATGCTAGCCTCTGGGCATTGGGAAATATTGAATATTACAAAATGTTTCCGCACGGTTTCGAACCGGGGACCTTTCGCGTGTGAGGCGAATGTGATAACCACTACACTACGAAAACCTAATGTGTGGAAAACTAAGGGTGTGACTGACTTTCGCGTGTGAGGCGAACGTGATAACCACTACACTACTGAAACTACAATACAAAAAGAGGAAGTCGTGGAAAATATTAGGAATGCCCACAAGTCTACCTCACATAATATCCCAAATTGAGTACCACAGAAAGAGCCATAATACCCATTAAAAACTAGCGGTCAAACAGGAAAATGGTTCCAATCGTTTTTCCACCATTCATATTCCACACAGGGGATTTTAAAAACACTTGAAATAAGGGCTGTGTTTCTTGTCAGCTTACCCTGGCATGGTAAACTATTTGAATCATTATGGACCTCAGACCACACGTAGCAGGAATGTATTCAGAGCGCCCAAGCTAGCCACACATGCAGAGTGCGTTACGCGACTAAAAAAGGTACGTCTGAATAGCAAATATTGAGAAGTGCGAAGGAAAAGCATGAATTCCGAAATTGGGACCGAGTCCTAAGTGAATAGGCTTACTGTCCAATTTTTTTAAATATGTTTCCGCCCGGTCTTAAACCGGGGACCTTTCGCGTGTTAAGCGAACGTGATAACCACTACACTACGGAAACCTAATGAGTGGAATTCAAAGGGTGTGGCTGACTTTGGCTGGGTGGGACGTTTATCGCTCTCAGAACCTAATGAAATCAGAAATTACTTAGTCCATTAATTAAGCAATAAGGCTTGAGAAGCCGGGAATTATTGTGTGCCGCCGGCTCTTGGAAGAGGCTTGGTGGTTCAAAACTTCTTCCATTTAAGAGTGATGGAAGCCACTGTGTTCTTGGGTACCTTCAATGCTGCAGAAATGACCAATCATTTGAATTTACCACAGGTGGACTCCAATCAAGTTGAAGAAACATCTAAGGATGATCAATGGAAACATGATGAACCTGAGCTCAATTTCCAGCCTCATAGCAAAGGGTCTGAAAACGTATGTAAATACATTTTTTTTTTAAATATTTTTTTCATTAATAAAAACTATATGTTATCGCTTTGTCATTATGGGGTATTGTGTATAGTACCCATTAACAACTAGCGGTCACATCAAGCAGCTGTAATGACAGAAAATAATCTAGGTAGACTGCAAGGTTTAGACAAAACTCAACTGTTTCAAACCAAATGCTAGCCTCTGGGCATTGGGAAATATTGAATATTACAAAATGTTTCCGCACGGTTTCGAACCGGGGACCTTTCGCGTGTGAGGCGAATGTGATAACCACTACACTACGAAAACCTAATGTGTGGAAAACTAAGGGTGTGACTGACTTTCGCGTGTGAGGCGAACGTGATAACCACTACACTACTGAAACTACAATACAAAAAGAGGAAGTCGTGGAAAATATTAGGAATGCCCACAAGTCTACCTCACATAATATCCCAAATTGAGTACCACAGAAAGAGCCATAATACCCATTAAAAACTAGCGGTCAAACAGGAAAATGGTTCCAATCGTTTTTCCACCATTCATATTCCACACAGGGGATTTTAAAAACACTTGAAATAAGGGCTGTGTTTCTTGTCAGCTTACCCTGGCATGGTAAACTATTTGAATCATTATGGACCTCAGACCACACGTAGCAGGAATATATTCAGAGCGCCCAAGCTAGCCACACATGCAGAGTGCGTTACGCGACTAAAAAAGGTACGTCTGAATAGCAAATATTGAGAAGTGCGAAGGAAAAGCATGAATTCCGAAATTGGGACCGAGTCCTAAGTGAATAGGCTTACTGTCCAATTTTTTTAAATATGTTTCCGCCCGGTCTTAAACCGGGGACCTTTCGCGTGTTAAGCGAACGTGATAACCACTACACTACGGAAACCTAATGAGTGGAATTCAAAGGGTGTGGCTGACTTTGGCTGGGTGGGACGTTTATCGCTCTCAGAACCTAATGAAATCAGAAATTACTTAGTCCATTAATTAAGCAATAAGGCTTGAGAAGCCGGGAATTATTGTGTGCCGCCGGCTCTTGGAAGAGGCTTGGTGGTTCAAAACTTCTTCCATTTAAGAGTGATGGAAGCCACTGTGTTCTTGGGTACCTTCAATGCTGCAGAAATGACCAATCATTTGAATTTACCACAGGTGGACTCCAATCAAGTTGAAGAAACATCTAAGGATGATCAATGGAAACATGATGAACCTGAGCTCAATTTCCAGCCTCATAGCAAAGGGTCTGAAAACGTATGTAAATACATTTTTTTTTTAAATATTTTTTTCATTAATAAAAACTATATGTTATCGCTTTGTCATTATGGGGTATTGTGTATAGTACCCATTAACAACTAGCGGTCACATCAAGCAGCTGTAATGACAGAAAATAATCTAGGTAGACTGCAAGGTTTAGACAAAACTCAACTGTTTCAAACCAAATGCTAGCCTCTGGGCATTGGGAAATATTGAATATTACAAAATGTTTCCGCACGGTTTCGAACCGGGGACCTTTCGCGTGTGAGGCGAATGTGATAACCACTACACTACGAAAACCTAATGTGTGGAAAACTAAGGGTGTGACTGACTTTCGCGTGTGAGGCGAACGTGATAACCACTACACTACTGAAACTACAATACAAAAAGAGGAAGTCGTGGAAAATATTAGGAATGCCCACAAGTCTACCTCACATAATATCCCAAATTGAGTACCACAGAAAGAGCCATAATACCCATTAAAAACTAGCGGTCAAACAGGAAAATGGTTCCAATCGTTTTTCCACCATTCATATTCCACACAGGGGATTTTAAAAACACTTGAAATAAGGGCTGTGTTTCTTGTCAGCTTACCCTGGCATGGTAAACTATTTGAATCATTATGGACCTCAGACCACACGTAGCAGGAATGTATTCAGAGCGCCCAAGCTAGCCACACATGCAGAGTGCGTTACGCGACTAAAAAAGGTACGTCTGAATAGCAAATATTGAGAAGTGCGAAGGAAAAGCATGAATTCCGAAATTGGGACCGAGTCCTAAGTGAATAGGCTTACTGTCCAATTTTTTAAAATATGTTTCCGCCCGGTCTTAAACCGGGGACCTTTCGCGTGTTAAGCGAACGTGATAACCACTACACTACGGAAACCTAATGAGTGGAATTCAAAGGGTGTGGCTGACTTTGGCTGGGTGGGACGTTTATCGCTCTCAGAACCTAATGAAATCAGAAATTACTTAGTCCATTAATTAAGCAATAAGGCTTGAGAAGCCGGGAATTATTGTGTGCCGCCGGCTCTTGGAAGAGGCTTGGTGGTTCAAAACTTCTTCCATTTAAGAGTGATGGAAGCCACTGTGTTCTTGGGTACCTTCAATGCTGCAGAAATGACCAATCATTTGAATTTACCACAGGTGGACTCCAATCAAGTTGAAGAAACATCTAAGGATGATCAATGGAAACATGATGAACCTGAGCTCAATTTCCAGCCTCATAGCAAAGGGTCTGAAAACGTATGTAAATACATTTTTTTTTTAAATATTTTTTTCATTAATAAAAACTATATGTTATCGCTTTGTCATTATGGGGTATTGTGTATAGTACCCATTAACAACTAGCGGTCACATCAAGCAGCTGTAATGACAGAAAATAATCTAGGTAGACTGCAAGGTTTAGACAAAACTCAACTGTTTCAAACCAAATGCTAGCCTCTGGGCATTGGGAAATATTGAATATTACAAAATGTTTCCGCACGGTTTCGAACCGGGGACCTTTCGCGTGTGAGGCGAATGTGATAACCACTACACTACGAAAACCTAATGTGTGGAAAACTAAGGGTGTGACTGACTTTCGCGTGTGAGGCGAACGTGATAACCACTACACTACTGAAACTACAATACAAAAAGAGGAAGTCGTGGAAAATATTAGGAATGCCCACAAGTCTACCTCACATAATATCCCAAATTGAGTACCACAGAAAGAGCCATAATACCCATTAAAAACTAGCGGTCAAACAGGAAAATGGTTCCAATCGTTTTTCCACCATTCATATTCCACACAGGGGATTTTAAAAACACTTGAAATAAGGGCTGTGTTTCTTGTCAGCTTACCCTGGCATGGTAAACTATTTGAATCATTATGGACCTCAGACCACACGTAGCAGGAATGTATTCAGAGCGCCCAAGCTAGCCACACATGCAGAGTGCGTTACGCGACTAAAAAAGGTACGTCTGAATAGCAAATATTGAGAAGTGCGAAGGAAAAGCATGAATTCCGAAATTGGGACCGAGTCCTAAGTGAATAGGCTTACTGTCCAATTTTTTAAAATATGTTTCCGCCCGGTCTTAAACCGGGGACCTTTCGCGTGTTAAGCGAACGTGATAACCACTACACTACGGAAACCTAATGAGTGGAATTCAAAGGGTGTGGCTGACTTTGGCTGGGTGGGACGTTTATCGCTCTCAGAACCTAATGAAATCAGAAATTACTTAGTCCATTAATTAAGCAATAAGGCTTGAGAAGCCGGGAATTATTGTGTGCCGCCGGCTCTTGGAAGAGGCTTGGTGGTTCAAAACTTCTTCCATTTAAGAGTGATGGAAGCCACTGTGTTCTTGGGTACCTTCAATGCTGCAGAAATGACCAATCATTTGAATTTACCACAGGTGGACTCCAATCAAGTTGAAGAAACATCTAAGGATGATCAATGGAAACATGATGAACCTGAGCTCAATTTCCAGCCTCATAGCAAAGGGTCTGAAAACGTATGTAAATACATTTTTTTTTAAATATTTTTTTCATTAATAAAAACTATATGTTATCGCTTTGTCATTATGGGGTATTGTGTATAGTACCCATTAACAACTAGCGGTCACATCAAGCAGCTGTAATGACAGAAAATAATCTAGGTAGACTGCAAGGTTTAGACAAAACTCAACTGTTTCAAACCAAATGCTAGCCTCTGGGCATTGGGAAATATTGAATATTACAAAATGTTTCCGCACGGTTTCGAACCGGGGACCTTTCGCGTGTGAGGCGAATGTGATAACCACTACACTACGAAAACCTAATGTGTGGAAAACTAAGGGTGTGACTGACTTTCGCGTGTGAGGCGAACGTGATAACCACTACACTACTGAAACTACAATACAAAAAGAGGAAGTCGTGGAAAATATTAGAAATGCCCACAAGTCTACCTCACATAATATCCCAAATTGAGTACCACAGAAAGAGCCATAATACCCATTAAAAACTAGCGGTCAAACAGGAAAATGGTTCCAATCGTTTTTCCACCATTCATATTCCACACAGGGGATTTTAAAAACACTTGAAATAAGGGCTGTGTTTCTTGTCAGCTTACCCTGGCATGGTAAACTATTTGAATCATTATGGACCTCAGACCACACGTAGCAGGAATATATTCAGAGCGCCCAAGCTAGCCACACATGCAGAGTGCGTTACGCGACTAAAAAAGGTACGTCTGAATAGCAAATATTGAGAAGTGCGAAGGAAAAGCATGAATTCCGAAATTGGGACCGAGTCCTAAGTGAATAGGCTTACTGTCCAATTTTTTTAAATATGTTTCCGCCCGGTCTTAAACCGGGGACCTTTCGCGTGTTAAGCGAACGTGATAACCACTACACTACGGAAACCTAATGAGTGGAATTCAAAGGGTGTGGCTGACTTTGGCTGGGTGGGACGTTTATCGCTCTCAGAACCTAATGAAATCAGAAATTACTTAGTCCATTAATTAAGCAATAAGGCTTGAGAAGCCGGGAATTATTGTGTGCCGCCGGCTCTTGGAAGAGGCTTGGTGGTTCAAAACTTCTTCCATTTAAGAGTGATGGAAGCCACTGTGTTCTTGGGTACCTTCAATGCTGCAGAAATGACCAATCATTTGAATTTACCACAGGTGGACTCCAATCAAGTTGAAGAAACATCTAAGGATGATCAATGGAAACATGATGAACCTGAGCTCAATTTCCAGCCTCATAGCAAAGGGTCTGAAAACGTATGTAAATACATTTTTTTTTAAATATTTTTTTCATTAATAAAAACTATATGTTATCGCTTTGTCATTATGGGGTATTGTGTATAGTACCCATTAACAACTAGCGGTCACATCAAACAGCTGTAATGACAGAAAATAATCTAGGTAGACTGCAAGGTTTAGACAAAACTCAACTGTTTCAAACCAAATGCTAGCCTCTGGGCATTGGGAAATATTGAATATTACAAAATGTTTCCGCACGGTTTCGAACCGGGGACCTTTCGCGTGTGAGGCGAATGTGATAACCACTACACTACGAAAACCTAATGTGTGGAAAACTAAGGGTGTGACTGACTTTCGCGTGTGAGGCGAACGTGATAACCACTACACTACTGAAACTACAATACAAAAAGAGGAAGTCGTGGAAAATATTAGGAATGCCCACAAGTCTACCTCACATAATATCCCAAATTGAGTACCACAGAAAGAGCCATAATACCCATTAAAAACTAGCGGTCAAACAGGAAAATGGTTCCAATCGTTTTTCCACCATTCATATTCCACACAGGGGATTTTAAAAACACTTGAAATAAGGGCTGTGTTTCTTGTCAGCTTACCCTGGCATGGTAAACTATTTGAATCATTATGGACCTCAGACCACACGTAGCAGGAATGTATTCAGAGCGCCCAAGCTAGCCACACATGCAGAGTGCGTTACGCGACTAAAAAAGGTACGTCTGAATAGCAAATATTGAGAAGTGCGAAGGAAAAGCATGAATTCCGAAATTGGGACCGAGTCCTAAGTGAATAGGCTTACTGTCCAATTTTTTAAAATATGTTTCCGCCCGGTCTTAAACCGGGGACCTTTCGCGTGTTAAGCGAACGTGATAACCACTACACTACGGAAACCTAATGAGTGGAATTCAAAGGGTGTGGCTGACTTTGGCTGGGTGGGACGTTTATCGCTCTCAGAACCTAATGAAATCAGAAATTACTTAGTCCATTAATTAAGCAATAAGGCTTGAGAAGCCGGGAATTATTGTGTGCCGCCGGCTCTTGGAAGAGGCTTGGTGGTTCAAAACTTCTTCCATTTAAGAGTGATGGAAGCCACTGTGTTCTTGGGTACCTTCAATGCTGCAGAAATGACCAATCATTTGAATTTACCACAGGTGGACTCCAATCAAGTTGAAGAAACATCTAAGGATGATCAATGGAAACAGGATGAACCTGAGCTCAATTTCCAGCCTCATAGCAAAGGGTCTGAAAACGTATGTAAATACGTTTTTTAAATTTTTTAAATTTTCATTAATAAAAACAATATGTTATCGCTTTGTCATTATGGGGTATTGTGTATAGTACCCATTAAAAACTAGCCGTCACATCAAGCAGCTGTAATGACAGAAAACAATCTACATTTTTGTTTGTTTTACCTTGGATTATATTGCCATTTCATTGGATATATCCAGTACAATGACCCTGATAAATGAATTTGCATGAGGAAAAGGAAAAGCATGAATTCCGAAATTGGGACAGAGTCCTAAGTGAATAGGCTTACTGTCCAATTTGTTAAAATGTGTTTCCGCCCGGTCTCGAACCGGGGACATTTCGCATGTTAGGCGAATGTGATAACCACTACACTACGGAAACCTAACAAGTGTAAGGGAAGTCCCCCCTGAAGTGGAAAAAAATGAATGGCAAATCATTGGCATCGGACAAACCATATACACATTGGTCAATACCATCCAATTCGGCGTTGATTCATGCAAAGTTGATTGCAAATGCCAAATGGCAATTGCCATTTGTAAAACTTCAAAAATCCAACAGGTGGCGAGTGCGCTCCACTGTGGTTTTTCATATTGGAAATGGACCTCAAGTCAACATCCAAAAGCAAAATTTTGAAAAAATGATTTTTTTTGTCAAAAATTATCACCCCTTAGAAAAGTGCTTTCTGGACCGTTTTTCGAAATTCTTTAGATTTTTTTGTCAATTACACATGTGTAAGAACTGTATGAATATACTTTTGTCCAATTTTATTAGCATACATTTTTTTTTTACATGCGCATAAGGAATATGTTTTGTCCATTTGCAATATGATTTCATAGGAAGTCAAAAGTCAAAAGACAAAAATATCAAAATTTTGTAAAAAACTTCACACACCCTTGAAAAAGTGCTTTCTGGACCATTTTTCAAAATTCTTTGCATTTTTGTGTCAATTACACATGTATAAGAACTGTATCAACATACTTTAGTCATATTTTATTATCATCATTTTTTTTTACTTGTACATAAAAGGCATATGTTTTTTCCATTTGCAATATGATTTCATAGGAAGTCAAAAGTCAAAAATGTGAACTTTTATTTAAACTTATCACCCTCGTAAAAAAGTGCTTTCTGGACCATTTTTCGAAATTGTTTCGATTTTATGTCAATTCATCATGCATAAGAACTATATGAATATACATTTGTAAAATTGTATTATCATAATTTTTTTTTACTTGTGCATAAGGAATATGATTTGTCCATTTGCAATATGATTTCATAGGAAGTCAAAAGTCAAAGTCAAAAGTCACTTTTTTTGGGGCCAAATACCATAAGAAATTTGACATGCTCAAAAATCCAGCAGAAATGCAAAATTGACTGGCCTGAAGAACTCGGGATGGCCGGGCAGTGATAGTTGTTCCTTTCCATCACTCGTTGTGTTGATTTCATCATGTCCATTTGGTGATGTTTTTTCACTATAGAATCATATTGCAAGTGCATGTACATTTGCAATATGGTTCAATGGGCATTTACCATAAGAAATTTGACATGCTCAAAAATCCTGCAGAAATGCAAAATTGACTGGCCAGATGAACTCGGGAAGGCCTGGCAGTGATAGTTGCTCCGTTCCATCGCTCGTTGTGTTGACTTCATCATGTCCATTTTGTGATGTTTTTTCACTGTTGAATCATATTGCAAATGCACGTGCATTGTTGTGCAACTGGTAACCCAAAAATAAAAATATGGTGATTTCATTATGTCCATTTGTTTATGTTTTCTTACTTTTGCAAAGTCACTGTGCATTTGCAATATGGTTCAATGGGCAGGTACCATCACGAATTTGTCATGCTATAAAAATCCTGCAGGAATGTGAAATTGACTGGCCCGATGAATTCGGGATGGCTGGGCAGTGATTCTGGTTCATCTCAGTCGCTCGTTAGGGTTGATTTCAGAATGTCACTTTGGTGATGGTACCTCACTGTTTAAACATATTGCAAATGGACAAGAGTCACCAGCAAGTCACCGTCCATCAGTCAATTAGATAACATTCTGACACCAAACTGATACAAACTGACACCAAACCCACTTTTTCCAACTCGTTTAGTAGCCAACTATCACATACTTCAGAGCTGGCCCAAAATTCACAACGCCTTCGGTTCAAACCATAAAAAAAACATAAAACACGTAGTTACGTTCTAGCTGCGGGTCCATTTCTTATGTTATGTGTAGGCCTAGCTGAGGCGACCCCGAATCCCAAGTTTCGGCTCGATCGTTCATTTGGTGTCCGAGCAAAACCCTAATTGGTGCTGAAAATCCACTTTTTACATGACTTGCTACGGGGTCCTTGAATGAGCTATCGGACAGAAACGTTGGGGTCCGTCTCTATGGGCCGAGACGGTCGCAATGCACCTAGTCTTGTGTCTCTGAGACTTTTCTAAATGTCGTCATTTTCGTAATGGTCAAAATGAATTGAAATCATTGCAAATGTACGAGGCTGTTTCTCGGTCCGAGAACCTTCTAGAGCCACCTAACTCACCACGCACTATCGACCGGAGGTCTAGAACAGGATTCTAAAGTTTCGGAACTCTAGGTCTGACGGTTCTTTTTTAGCTCGAACAAAGCTAACTATTGCAGTCACTGTCTGTCTCTACGCACCCCAATACGTCCCTCCATCCAAGTTGTGTTTTAGTGTGATTTATTTTTCCTTTGAAATTTTATGGAAAAAATGACTGATTTACAGTTCATGGGGGTTGCCTAATCACATCTATGAAGTTTTGGAAAGATCTGACTTTTTTAACCCCTCGAAACAGCCCCTGAGACACCAATTATGGCACTTCCGGTTGGCACAGGAAGCTATAAGTCAACACATATCCTCACTGGGGTATGCTTTTACAGAATCCTGAGTTTTAAGTCCTTACTTTAAGAATTGACTGATTTACACAGGGTTGAATGCACTATGTCTATCAAACTGCATGCAGGGTATGAATAAACACTTTTAGGGTGATTTTAACCACTTCCGGTTGGTCCAGGAAGCTTAGAATCAACACAGGTAGACCTCATAGTGGCCTGATGGACTGTCATCGAAGACAGGTTCATACGACATTCATAACCCACATAGGCTTCAGGTTGAATTTAGGGGTGCAGGCAATGTATTCCTATGGGGAAAGAAGTCAATGCAAACTCTTTGAAGTAAACACCTTCTTTTAACTATTAAGGGTTAATGCCACACGGTCAACGTTAGGCTTGCACGGATCGGGAGGACCTTAGGAATGTACCTGAGGTCGAATTGTGCTTCTCACCCTAACGGTTCTCTCACTGTCACCCAAAAGCAAATGACGTTGTGGGGCAGGCTTCATTTTGGGCCTACTTTTCTAATGGTCGCTGCGCTTAGACCGAGCGAGCTACGGTCAAGCGGGATATCTCATTGAACTCGGCACGGCCTAGAGATTATGTTTATGCCATTGCCTGCTCTCTGTGTCTTTGAGCACCGCACTTTATCACTCCATCCTTGCTGTGTGTGTGTGTGAGAGCTTTTCTTTGACATCTGCTGGGAGAAATGACTGATTTACAGTTTAGGAGGGTTACCTAGTCACACATATGAAGTTTTGGAGAGATGTGAATTTTCTAACCCTTCAAAACAGACAGTGTGACCCAATTAAAGGCACTTCCGGTTAGCACAGGAAGCTATAAGTAAACACATGTCTTGATTGACATAGACACTTACAGAATCCTGAGTTTTAAGTCTTTAAGTTAAGAATTGACTGATCTACGATCTACACAGGGTTGAATGTAGTCATTTTCACCTTTGAAGGTTATGTACATCAAAACACCTTTTGGGTCAATTTAACCACTTCCGTTTGCTCCAAGAAGCTTAGAATCGACACAGGTAGACCTCATAGTGGTCTGATGGACTGTCATAGAAGACAGGTTCATTAGGCATTCATAACCCACATAGGCTTCAGGTTGAATTTAGAGGTGCAGGCAATGTATTCCTATGGGGAGAGAAGTCAATGCAAACTGTTTGATGTAAACACCTTCTTTTAACTGTTAAGGGTTAATGCCACACGGTCAAGGTTAGGCTTGCACGGATCGGGAGGACCTCAGGTACGTTCCTGAGGTCGAATTGTGCTTCTCACCTTAATGGTTCTCTCACTGTCACCCAAAAGCAAATGACATTGAGGGCCAGCCTTCATTTTGGGCCTACTTTTCTAATGGTCGCTGTGCTTAGACCGAGCGAGCTACGGTCAAGCGGGGCATCTTGTTGAACTCGGCACGGCCTAGAGAATATGGAAATGCCATTGTAGGCTTTGTGTGTCTTTAAGCACCGCACTTTGTCACTCCATCCTTGCTGTGTGTGTGTTTCTGTGTGTGTGTGTGTGAGAGAGAGCTTTTCTTTGTCATCTGTTGGGAGAAATGACTGACTTACAGTTTATGGGGGTTGCCTAATCACACATATGAAGTTTTGAAAAGATCTGACCTTTTAAGGCACTTCCGGTTGGCACAGGAAGCTATAAATAAACGTATATCCTGATTGGGGTATGCCCTTAGATAATCCTGAGTTTTAAGTCTTTACGTTAAGAACTGAGTTATTTACGGAGGGTTTAGTGAGTGTGTGTTATTTCAGAAAATCATAGAAAATCACAGAAATCTCGCAGAGCTCCGCAGCACACTGTAAGAAGATTCGTAAGAACACCCTGCAACTGGATCTGTAACCGTTTAAAAAAAAACACCTATCCGTGAACATCACCAATCTGTCGTTGTACGATTTCTCTTAAATGACGATAGATAAATGGCTGGTTCTTTTTTTATTGACACCGGAGGCTCCTTGACTTTGACGTGAAGTGGAAAAATTATTTCTCTATTTTCATTGTGGACCTTTAATCCCAGATAAATGGCCATAACTCAAAAACCGTTGAGGCCTAGACGCCATCTTGTTCGGGGCCAACTGCCCATTATGCCAAACCTACGCTCACCGAGTTTCGGCTTTGAAATATTTTCAGTTTTCGAGATAAGGCTCCGTCGTGAATCGTGATGTTTTGTCCAATAGCAATATGATTGCTTATGCCCTCTTGTGGGAATTTCCGGGACAGCGGTAAAATGACCAAAATCTTATTATTTTTGTAAAACGGAAACCGAATGTCCGACAAAGTTCATTTGATGACTTCCCGGTAGGTCCGGCCCTGCCGCTCGGCCCGACGCCGTCCGCGAATTTTACAAACGATTTCGGACGTCTAGTAAGGGACCGTACATTTCCAATATGGACTTTCTCACTAACCATACGGCACCTGCCGAAATCTTCCCTTAAGGTATGGAATGTAAAGGGTGTGGCTGACTTTGGCTGGGTGGGACATTTATCGCTCTCAGAACCTAATGAAATCAGAAATTACTTAGTCCATTAATTAAGCAATAAGGCTTGAGAAGCCGGGAATTATTGTGTGCCGCCGGCTCTTGGAAGAGGCTTGGTGGTTCAAAACTTCTTCCATTTAAGAGTGATGGAAGCCACTGTGTTCTTGGGTACCTTCAATGCTGCAGAAATGACCAATCATTTGAATTTACCACAGGTGGACTCCAATCAAGTTGAAGAAACATCTAAGGATGATCAATGGAAACAGGATGAACCTGAGCTCAATTTCCAGCCTCATAGCAAAGGGTCTGAAAACGTATGTAAATACATTTTTTTTTAAATATTTTTTTCATTAATAAAAACTATATGTTATCGCTTTGTCATTATGGGGTATTGTGTATAGTACCCATTAACAACTAGCGGTCACATCAAGCAGCTGTAATGACAGAAAATAATCTAGGTAGACTGCAAGGTTTAGACAAAACTCAACTGTTTCAAACCAAATGCTAGCCTCTGGGCATTGGGAAATATTGAATATTACAAAATGTTTCCGCACGGTTTCGAACCGGGGACCTTTCGCGTGTGAGGCGAATGTGATAACCACTACACTACGAAAACCTAATGTGTGGAAAACTAAGGGTGTGACTGACTTTCGCGTGTGAGGCGAACGTGATAACCACTACACTACTGAAACTACAATACAAAAAGAGGAAGTCGTGGAAAATATTAGGAATGCCCACAAGTCTACCTCACATAATATCCCAAATTGAGTACCACAGAAAGAGCCATAATACCCATTAAAAACTAGCGGTCAAACAGGAAAATGGTTCCAATCGTTTTTCCACCATTCATATTCCACACAGGGGATTTTAAAAACACTTGAAATAAGGGCTGTGTTTCTTGTCAGCTTACCCTGGCATGGTAAACTATTTGAATCATTATGGACCTCAGACCACACGTAGCAGGAATGTATTCAGAGCGCCCAAGCTAGCCACACATGCAGAGTGCGTTACGCGACTAAAAAAGGTACGTCTGAATAGCAAATATTGAGAAGTGCGAAGGAAAAGCATGAATTCCGAAATTGGGACCGAGTCCTAAGTGAATAGGCTTACTGTCCAATTTTTTAAAATATGTTTCCGCCCGGTCTTAAACCGGGGACCTTTCGCGTGTTAAGCGAACGTGATAACCACTACACTACGGAAACCTAATGAGTGGAATTCAAAGGGTGTGGCTGACTTTGGCTGGGTGGGACGTTTATCGCTCTCAGAACCTAATGAAATCAGAAATTACTTAGTCCATTAATTAAGCAATAAGGCTTGAGAAGCCGGGAATTATTGTGTGCCGCCGGCTCTTGGAAGAGGCTTGGTGGTTCAAAACTTCTTCCATTTAAGAGTGATGGAAGCCACTGTGTTCTTGGGTACCTTCAATGCTGCAGAAATGACCAATCATTTGAATTTACCACAGGTGGACTCCAATCAAGTTGAAGAAACATCTAAGGATGATCAATGGAAACAGGATGAACCTGAGCTCAATTTCCAGCCTCATAGCAAAGGGTCTGAAAACGTATGTAAATACGTTTTTAAATTTTTTAAATTTTCATTAATAAAAACAATATGTTATCGCTTTGTCATTATGGGGTATTGTGTATAGTACCCATTAAAAACTAGCCGTCACATCAAGCAGCTGTAATGACAGAAAACAATCTACATTTTTGTTTGTTTTACCTTGGATTATATTGCCATTTCATTGGATATATCCAGTACAATGACCCTGATAAATGAATTTGCATGAGGAAAAGGAAAAGCATGAATTCCGAAATTGGGACAGAGTCCTAAGTGAATAGGCTTACTGTCCAATTTGTTAAAATGTGTTTCCGCCCGGTCTCGAACCGGGGACATTTCGCATGTTAGGCGAATGTGATAACCACTACACTACGGAAACCTAACAAGTGTAAGGGAAGTCCCCCCTGAAGTGGAAAAAAATGAATGGCAAATCATTGGCATCGGACAAACCATATACACATTGGTCAATACCATCCAATTCGGCGTTGATTCATGCAAAGTTGATTGCAAATGCCAAATGGCAATTGCCATTTGTAAAACTTCAAAAATCCAACAGGTGGCGAGTGCGCTCCACTGTGGTTTTTCATATTGGAAATGGACCTCAAGTCAACATCCAAAAGCAAAATTTTGAAAAAATGATTTTTTTTGTCAAAAATTATCACCCCTTAGAAAAGTGCTTTCTGGACCGTTTTTCGAAATTCTTTAGATTTTTTTGTCAATTACACATGTGTAAGAACTGTATGAATATACTTTTGTCCAATTTTATTAGCATACATTTTTTTTTTACATGCGCATAAGAAATATGTTTTGTCCATTTGCAATATGATTTCATAGGAAGTCAAAAGTCAAAAGACAAAAATATCAACATTTTGTAAAAAACTTCACACACCCTTGAAAAAGTGCTTTCTGGACCATTTTTCAAAATTCTTTGCATTTTTGTGTCAATTACACATGTATAAGAACTGTATCAACATACTTTAGTCATATTTTATTATCATCATTTTTTTTTACTTGTACATAAAAGGCATATGTTTTTTCCATTTGCAATATGATTTCATAGGAAGTCAAAAGTCAAAAATGTGAACTTTTATTTAAACTTATCACCCTCGTAAAAAAGTGCTTTCTGGACCATTTTTCGAAATTGTTTCGATTTTATGTCAATTCATCATGCATAAGAACTATATGAATATACATTTGTAAAATTGTATTATCATAATTTTTTTTTACTTGTGCATAAGGAATATGATTTGTCCATTTGCAATATGATTTCATAGGAAGTCAAAAGTCAAAGTCAAAAGTCACTTTTTTTGGGGCCAAATACCATAAGAAATTTGACATGCTCAAAAATCCAGCAGAAATGCAAAATTGACTGGCCTGAAGAACTCGGGATGGCCGGGCAGTGATAGTTGTTCCTTTCCATCACTCGTTGTGTTGATTTCATCATGTCCATTTGGTGATGTTTTTTCACTATAGAATCATATTGCAAGTGCATGTACATTTGCAATATGGTTCAATGGGCATTTACCATAAGAAATTTGACATGCTCAAAAATCCTGCAGAAATGCAAAATTGACTGGCCAGATGAACTCGGGAAGGCCTGGCAGTGATAGTTGCTCCGTTCCATCGCTCGTTGTGTTGACTTCATCATGTCCATTTTGTGATGTTTTTTCACTGTTGAATCATATTGCAAATGCACGTGCATTGTTGTGCAACTGGTAACCCAAAAATAAAAATATGGTGATTTCATTATGTCCATTTGTTTATGTTTTCTTACTTTTGCAAAGTCACTGTGCATTTGCAATATGGTTCAATGGGCAGGTACCATCACGAATTTGTCATGCTATAAAAATCCTGCAGGAATGTGAAATTGACTGGCCCGATGAATTCGGGATGGCTGGGCAGTGATTCTGGTTCATCTCAGTCGCTCGTTAGGGTTGATTTCAGAATGTCACTTTGGTGATGGTACCTCACTGTTTAAACATATTGCAAATGGACAAGAGTCACCAGCAAGTCACCGTCCATCAGTCAATTAGATAACATTCTGACACCAAACTGATACAAACTGACACCAAACCCACTTTTTCCAACTCGTTTAGTAGCCAACTATCACATACTTCAGAGCTGGCCCAAAATTCACAACGCCTTCGGTTCAAACCATAAAAAAAACATAAAACACGTAGTTACGTTCTAGCTGCGGGTCCATTTCTTATGTTATGTGTAGGCCTAGCTGAGGCGACCCCGAATCCCAAGTTTCGGCTCGATCGTTCATTTGGTGTCCGAGCAAAACCCTAATTGGTGCTGAAAATCCACTTTTTACATGACTTGCTACGGGGTCCTTGAATGAGCTATCGGACAGAAACGTTGGGGTCCGTCTCTATGGGCCGAGACGGTCGCAATGCACCTAGTCTTGTGTCTCTGAGACTTTTCTAAATGTCGTCATTTTCGTAATGGTCAAAATGAATTGAAATCATTGCAAATGTACGAGGCTGTTTCTCGGTCCGAGAACCTTCTAGAGCCACCTAACTCACCACGCACTATCGACCGGAGGTCTAGAACAGGATTCTAAAGTTTCGGAACTCTAGGTCTGACGGTTCTTTTTTAGCTCGAACAAAGCTAACTATTGCAGTCACTGTCTGTCTCTACGCACCCCAATACGTCCCTCCATCCAAGTTGTGTTTTAGTGTGATTTATTTTTCCTTTGAAATTTTATGGGAAAAATGACTGATTTACAGTTCATGGGGGTTGCCTAATCACATCTATGAAGTTTTGGAAAGATCTGACTTTTTTAACCCCTCGAAACAGCCCCTGAGACACCAATGATGGCACTTCCGGTTGGCACAGGAAGCTATAAGTCAACACATATCCTCACTGGGGTATGCTTTTACAGAATCCTGAGTTTTAAGTCCTTACTTTAAGAATTGACTGATTTACACAGGGTTGAATGCACTATGTCTATCAAACTGCATGCAGGGTATGAATAAACACTTTTAGGGTGATTTTAACCACTTCCGGTTGGTCCAGGAAGCTTAGAATCAACACAGGTAGACCTCATAGTGGCCTGATGGACTGTCATCGAAGACAGGTTCATACGACATTCATAACCCACATAGGCTTCAGGTTGAATTTAGGGGTGCAGGCAATGTATTCCTATGGGGAAAGAAGTCAATGCAAACTCTTTGAAGTAAACACCTTCTTTTAACTATTAAGGGTTAATGCCACACGGTCAACGTTAGGCTTGCACGGATCGGGAGGACCTTAGGAACGTACCTGAGGTCGAATTGTGCTTCTCACCCTAACGGTTCTCTCACTGTCACCCAAAAGCAAATGACGTTGTGGGGCAGGCTTCATTTTGGGCCTACTTTTCTAATGGTCGCTGCGCTTAGACCGAGCGAGCTACGGTCAAGCGGGATATCTCATTGAACTCGGCACGGCCTAGAGATTATGTTTATGCCATTGCCTGCTCTCTGTGTCTTTGAGCACCGCACTTTATCACTCCATCCTTGCTGTGTGTGTGTGTGAGAGCTTTTCTTTGACATCTGCTGGGAGAAATGACTGATTTACAGTTTAGGAGGGTTACCTAGTCACACATATGAAGTTTTGGAGAGATGTGAATTTTCTAACCCTTCAAAACAGACAGTGTGACCCAATTAAAGGCACTTCCGGTTAGCACAGGAAGCTATAAGTAAACACATGTCTTGATTGACATAGACACTTACAGAATCCTGAGTTTTAAGTCTTTAAGTTAAGAATTGACTGATCTACGATCTACACAGGGTTGAATGTAGTCATTTTCACCTTTGAAGGTTATGTACATCAAAACACCTTTTGGGTCAATTTAACCACTTCCGTTTGCTCCAAGAAGCTTAGAATCGACACAGGTAGACCTCATAGTGGTCTGATGGACTGTCATAGAAGACAGGTTCATTAGGCATTCATAACCCACATAGGCTTCAGGTTGAATTTAGAGGTGCAGGCAATGTATTCCTATGGGGAGAGAAGTCAATGCAAACTGTTTGATGTAAACACCTTCTTTTAACTGTTAAGGGTTAATGCCACACGGTCAAGGTTAGGCTTGCACGGATCGGGAGGACCTCAGGTACGTTCCTGAGGTCGAATTGTGCTTCTCACCTTAATGGTTCTCTCACTGTCACCCAAAAGCAAATGACATTGAGGGCCAGCCTTCATTTTGGGCCTACTTTTCTAATGGTCGCTGTGCTTAGACCGAGCGAGCTACGGTCAAGCGGGGCATCTTGTTGAACTCGGCACGGCCTAGAGAATATGGAAATGCCATTGTAGGCTTTGTGTGTCTTTAAGCACCGCACTTTGTCACTCCATCCTTGCTGTGTGTGTGTTTCTGTGTGTGTGTGTGTGAGAGAGAGCTTTTCTTTGTCATCTGTTGGGAGAAATGACTGACTTACAGTTTATGGGGGTTGCCTAATCACACATATGAAGTTTTGAAAAGATCTGACCTTTTAAGGCACTTCCGGTTGGCACAGGAAGCTATAAATAAACTTATATCCTGATTGGGGTATGCCCTTAGATAATCCTGAGTTTTAAGTCTTTACGTTAAGAACTGAGTTATTTACGGAGGGTTTAGTGAGTGTGTGTTATTTCAGAAAATCATCGAAAATCACAGAAATCTCGCAGAGCTCCGCAGCACACTGTAAGAAGATTCGTAAGAACACCCTGCAACTGGATCTGTAACCGTTGAAAAAAAAACACCTATCCGTGAACATCACCAATCTGTCGTTGTACGATTTCTCTTAAATGACGATAGATAAATGGCTGGTTCTTTTTTTATTGACACCGGAGGCTCCTTGACTTTGACGTGAAGTGGAAAAATGATTTCTCTATTTTCATTGTGGACCTTTAATCCCAGATAAATGGCCATAACTCAAAAACCGTTGAGGCCTAGACGCCATCTTGTTCGGGGCCAACTGCCCATTATGCCAAACCTACGCTCACCGAGTTTCGGCTTTGAAATATTTTCAGTTTTCGAGATAAGGCCCCGTCGTGAATCGTGATGTTTTGTCCAATAGCAATATGATTGCTTATGCCCTCTTGTGGGAATTTCCGGGACAGCGGTAAAATGACCAAAATCTTATTATTTTTGTAAAACGGAAACCGAATGTCCGACAAAGTTCATTTGATGACTTCCCGGTAGGTCCGGCCCTGCCGCTCGGCCCGACGCCGTCCGCGAATTTTACAAACGATTTCGGACGTCTAGTAAGGGACCGTACATTTCCAATATGGACTTTCTCACTAACCATACGGCACCTGCCGAAATCTTCCCTTAAGGTATGGAATGTAAAGGGTGTGGCTGACTTTGGCTGGGTGGGACATTTATCGCTCTCAGAACCTAATGAAATCAGAAATTACTTAGTCCATTAATTAAGCAATAAGGCTTGAGAAGCCGGGAATTATTGTGTGCCGCCGGCTCTTGGAAGAGGCTTGGTGGTTCAAAACTTCTTCCATTTAAGAGTGATGGAAGCCACTGTGTTCTTGGGTACCTTCAATGCTGCAGAAATGACCAATCATTTGAATTTACCACAGGTGGACTCCAATCAAGTTAAAGAAATATCTAAGGATGATCAATGGAAACAGGATGGACCTGAGCTCAATTTCCAGCCTCATAGCAAAGGGTCTGAAAACGTATGTAAATACGTTTTTTTTTAAATATTTTTTTCATTAATAAAAACTATATGTTATCGCTTTGTCATTATGGGGTATTGTGTATAGTACCCATTAAAAACTAGCGGTCACATCAAGCAGCTGTAATGACAGAAAATAATCTAGGTAGACTGCAAGGTTTAGACAAAACTCAACTGTTTCAAACCAAATGCTAGCCTCTGGGCATTGGGAAATATTGAATATTACAAAATGTTTCCGCACGGTTTCGAACCGGGGACCTTTCGCGTGTGAGGCGAATGTGATAACCACTACACTACGGAAACCTAATGTGTGGAAAACTAAGGGTGTGACTGACTTTCGCGTGTGAGGCGAACGTGATAACCACTACACTACTGAAACTACAATACAAAAAGAGGAAGTCGTGGAAAATATTAGGAATGCCCACAAGTCTACCTCACATAATATCCCAAATTGAGTACCACAGAAAGAGCCATAATACCCATTAAAAACTAGCGGTCAAACAGGAAAATGGTTCCAATCGTTTTTCCACCATTCATATTCCCCACGGGGGATTTTAAAAACACTTGAAATAAGGGCTGTGTTTCTTGTCAGCTTACCCTGGCATGGAAAACTATTTGAATCATTATGGACCTCAGACCACACGTAGCAGGAATGTATTCAGAGCGCCCAAGCTAGCCACACATGCAGAGTGCGTTACGCGACTAAAAAAGGTATGTCTGAATAGCAAATATTGAGAAGTGCGAAGGAAAAGCATGAATTCCGAAATTGGGACCGAGTCCTAAGTGAATAGGCTTACTGTCCAATTTTTTAAAATATGTTTTTGCCCAGTCTCGAACCGGGGACCTTTCGCGTGTTAAGCGAACGTGATAACCACTACACTACAGAAACCTAATGAGAGGAATTCAAAGGGTGTGACTGACTTTGGCTGGGTGGGACATTTATCGCTCTCAGAACCTAATGAAATCAGAAATTACTTAGTCCATTAATTAAGCAATAAGGCTTGAGAAGCCGGGAATTATTGTGTGCCGCCGGCTCTTGGAAGAGGCTTGGTGGTTCAAAACTTCTTCCATTTAAGAGTGATGGAAGCCACTGTGTTCTTGGGTACCTTCAATGCTGCAGAAATGACCAATCATTTGAATTTACCACAGGTGGACTCCAATCAAGTTAAAGAAATATCTAAGGATGATCAATGGAAACAGGATGGACCTGAGCTCAATTTCCAGCCTCATAGCAAAGGGTCTGAAAACGTATGTAAATAAGTTTTTTTTAAATATTTTTTTCATTAATAAAAACTATATGTTATCGCTTTGTCATTATGGGGTATTGTGTATAGTACCCATTAAAAACTAGCGGTCACATCAAGCAGCTGTAATGACAGAAAATAATCTAGGTAGACTGCAAGGTTTAGACAAAACTCAACTGTTTCAAACCAAATGCTAGCCTCTGGGCATTGGGAAATATTGAATATTACAAAATGTTTCCGCACGGTTTCGAACCGGGGACCTTTCGCGTGTGAGGCGAATGTGATAACCACTACACTACGGAAACCTAATGTGTGGAAAACTAAGGGTGTGACTGACTTTCGCGTGTGAGGCGAACGTGATAACCACTACACTACTGAAACTACAATACAAAAAGAGGAAGTCGTGGAAAATATTAGGAATGCCCACAAGTCTACCTCACATAATATCCCAAATTGAGTACCACAGAAAGAGCCATAATACCCATTAAAAACTAGCGGTCAAACAGGAAAATGGTTCCAATCGTTTTTCCACCATTCATATTCCCCACGGGGGATTTTAAAAACACTTGAAATAAGGGCTGTGTTTCTTGTCAGCTTACCCTGGCATGGAAAACTATTTGAATCATTATGGACCTCAGACCACACGTAGCAGGAATGTATTCAGAGCGCCCAAGCTAGCCACACATGCAGAGTGCGTTACGCGACTAAAAAAGGTATGTCTGAATAGCAAATATTGAGAAGTGCGAAGGAAAAGCATGAATTCCGAAATTGGGACCGAGTCCTAAGTGAATAGGCTTACTGTCCAATTTTTTAAAATATGTTTTTGCCCAGTCTCGAACCGGGGACCTTTCGCGTGTTAAGCGAACGTGATAACCACTACACTACAGAAACCTAATGAGAGGAATTCAAAGGGTGTGACTGACTTTGGCTGGGTGGGACATTTATCGCTCTCAGAACCTAATGAAATCAGAAATTACTTAGTCCATTAATTAAGCAATAAGGCTTGAGAAGCCGGGAATTATTGTGTGCCGCCGGCTCTTGGAAGAGGCTTGGTGGTTCAAAACTTCTTCCATTTAAGAGTGATGGAAGCCACTGTGTTCTTGGGTACCTTCAATGCTGCAGAAATGACCAATCATTTGAATTTACCACAGGTGGACTCCAATCAAGTTAAAGAAATATCTAAGGATGATCAATGGAAACAGGATGGACCTGAGCTCAATTTCCAGCCTCATAGCAAAGGGTCTGAAAACGTATGTAAATAAGTTTTTTTTTAAATATTTTTTTCATTAATAAAAACTATATGTTATCGCTTTGTCATTATGGGGTATTGTGTATAGTACCCATTAAAAACTAGCGGTCACATCAAGCAGCTGTAATGACAGAAAATAATCTAGGTAGACTGCAAGGTTTAGACAAAACTCAACTGTTTCAAACCAAATGCTAGCCTCTGGGCATTGGGAAATATTGAATATTACAAAATGTTTCCGCACGGTTTCGAACCGGGGACCTTTCGCGTGTGAGGCGAATGTGATAACCACTACACTACGGAAACCTAATGTGTGGAAAACTAAGGGTGTGACTGACTTTCGCGTGTGAGGCGAACGTGATAACCACTACACTACTGAAACTACAATACAAAAAGAGGAAGTCGTGGAAAATATTAGGAATGCCCACAAGTCTACCTCACATAATATCCCAAATTGAGTACCACAGAAAGAGCCATAATACCCATTAAAAACTAGCGGTCAAACAGGAAAATGGTTCCAATCGTTTTTCCACCATTCATATTCCCCACGGGGGATTTTAAAAACACTTGAAATAAGGGCTGTGTTTCTTGTCAGCTTACCCTGGCATGGAAAACTATTTGAATCATTATGGACCTCAGACCACACGTAGCAGGAATGTATTCAGAGCGCCCAAGCTAGCCACACATGCAGAGTGCGTTACGCGACTAAAAAAGGTATGTCTGAATAGCAAATATTGAGAAGTGCGAAGGAAAAGCATGAATTCCGAAATTGGGACCGAGTCCTAAGTGAATAGGCTTACTGTCCAATTTTTTAAAATATGTTTTTGCCCAGTCTCGAACCGGGGACCTTTCGCGTGTTAAGCGAACGTGATAACCACTACACTACAGAAACCTAATGAGAGGAATTCAAAGGGTGTGACTGACTTTGGCTGGGTGGGACATTTATCGCTCTCAGAACCTAATGAAATCAGAAATTACTTAGTCCATTAATTAAGCAATAAGGCTTGAGAAGCCGGGAATTATTGTGTGCCGCCGGCTCTTGGAAGAGGCTTGGTGGTTCAAAACTTCTTCCATTTAAGAGTGATGGAAGCCACTGTGTTCTTGGGTACCTTCAATGCTGCAGAAATGACCAATCATTTGAATTTACCACAGGTGGACTCCAATCAAGTTAAAGAAATATCTAAGGATGATCAATGGAAACAGGATGGACCTGAGCTCAATTTCCAGCCTCATAGCAAAGGGTCTGAAAACGTATGTAAATAAGTTTTTTTTTAAATATTTTTTTCATTAATAAAAACTATATGTTATCGCTTTGTCATTATGGGGTGTTGTGTATAGTACCCATTAAAAACTAGCGGTCACATCAAGCAGCTGTAATGACAGAAAATAATCTAGGTAGACTGCAAGGTTTAGACAAAACTCAACTGTTTCAAACCAAATGCTAGCCTCTGGGCATTGGGAAATATTGAATATTACAAAAAGTTTCCGCACGGTTTCGAACCGGGGACCTTTCGCGTGTGAGGCGAATGTGATAACCACTACACTACGGAAACCTAATGTGTGGAAAACTAAGGGTGTTGATGACTTTCGCTTGTGAGGCGAACGTGATAACCACTACACTACTGAAACTACAATACAAAAAGAGGAAGTCGTGGAAAATATTAGGAATGCCCACAAGTCTACCTCACATAATATCCCAAATTGAGTACCACAGAAAGAGCCATAATACCCATTAAAAACTAGAGGTCAAACAGGAAAATGGTTCCAATCGTTTTTCCACCATTCATATTCCCCACGGGGGATTTTAAAAACACTTGAAATAAGGGCTGTGTTTCTTGTCAGCTTACCCTGGCATGGTAAACTATTTGAATCATTATGGACCTCAGACCACACGTAGCAGGAATGTATTCAGAGCGCCCAAGCTAGCCACACATGCAGAGTGCGTTACGCGACTAAAAAAGGTATGTCTGAATAGCAAATATTGAGAAGTGCGAAGGAAAAGCATGAATTCCGAAATTGGGACCGAGTCCCAAGTGAATAGGCTTACTGTCCAATTTTTTTAAATATGTTTCCGCCCGGTCTGGAACCGGGGACCTTTCGCGTGTTAAGCGAACGTGATAACCACTACACTACAGAAACCTAATGAGTAGAATTCAAAGGGTGTGACTGACTTTGGCTGGGTGGGACATTTATCGCTCTCAGAACCTAATGAAATCAGAAATTACTTAGTCCATTAATTAAGCAATAAGGCTTGAGAAGCCGGGAATTATTGTGTGCCGCCGGCTCTTGGAAGAGGCTTGGTGGTTCAAAACTTCTTCCATTTAAGAGTGATGGAAGCCACTGTGTTCTTGGGTACCTTCAATGCTGCAGAAATGACCAATCATTTGAATTTACCACAGGTGGACTCCAATCAAGTTAAAGAAATATCTAAGGATGATCAATGGAAACAGGATGGACCTGAGCTCAATTTCCAGCCTCATAGCAAAGGGTCTGAAAACGTATGTAAATACGTTTTTTTTTAAATATTTTTTTCATTAATAAAAACTATATGTTATCGCTTTGTCATTATGGGGTATTGTGTATAGTACCCATTAAAAACTAGCGGTCACATCAAGCAGCTGTAATGACAGAAAATAATCTAGGTAGACTGCAAGGTTTAGACAAAACTCAACTGTTTCAAACCAAATGCTAGCCTCTGGGCATTGGGAAATATTGAATATTACAAAATGTTTCCGCACGGTTTCGAACCGGGGACCTTTCGCGTGTGAGGCGAATGTGATAACCACTACACTACGGAAACCTAATGTGTGGAAAACTAAGGGTGTGACTGACTTTCGCGTGTGAGGCGAACGTGATAACCACTACACTACTGAAACTACAATACAAAAAGAGGAAGTCGTGGAAAATATTAGGAATGCCCACAAGTCTACCTCACATAATATCCCAAATTGAGTACCACAGAAAGAGCCATAATACCCATTAAAAACTAGCGGTCAAACAGGAAAATGGTTCCAATCGTTTTTCCACCATTCATATTCCCCACGGGGGATTTTAAAAACACTTGAAATAAGGGCTGTGTTTCTTGTCAGCTTACCCTGGCATGGAAAACTATTTGAATCATTATGGACCTCAGACCACACGTAGCAGGAATGTATTCAGAGCGCCCAAGCTAGCCACACATGCAGAGTGCGTTACGCGACTAAAAAAGGTATGTCTGAATAGCAAATATTGAGAAGTGCGAAGGAAAAGCATGAATTCCGAAATTGGGACCGAGTCCTAAGTGAATAGGCTTACTGTCCAATTTTTTAAAATATGTTTTTGCCCAGTCTCGAACCGGGGACCTTTCGCGTGTTAAGCGAACGTGATAACCACTACACTACAGAAACCTAATGAGAGGAATTCAAAGGGTGTGACTGACTTTGGCTGGGTGGGACATTTATCGCTCTCAGAACCTAATGAAATCAGAAATTACTTAGTCCATTAATTAAGCAATAAGGCTTGAGAAGCCGGGAATTATTGTGTGCCGCCGGCTCTTGGAAGAGGCTTGGTGGTTCAAAACTTCTTCCATTTAAGAGTGATGGAAGCCACTGTGTTCTTGGGTACCTTCAATGCTGCAGAAATGACCAATCATTTGAATTTACCACAGGTGGACTCCAATCAAGTTAAAGAAATATCTAAGGATGATCAATGGAAACAGGATGGACCTGAGCTCAATTTCCAGCCTCATAGCAAAGGGTCTGAAAACGTATGTAAATAAGTTTTTTTTTAAATATTTTTTTCATTAATAAAAACTATATGTTATCGCTTTGTCATTATGGGGTATTGTGTATAGTACCCATTAAAAACTAGCGGTCACATCAAGCAGCTGTAATGACAGAAAATAATCTAGGTAGACTGCAAGGTTTAGACAAAACTCAACTGTTTCAAACCAAATGCTAGCCTCTGGGCATTGGGAAATATTGAATATTACAAAATGTTTCCGCACGGTTTCGAACCGGGGACCTTTCGCGTGTGAGGCGAATGTGATAACCACTACACTACGGAAACCTAATGTGTGGAAAACTAAGGGTGTGACTGACTTTCGCGTGTGAGGCGAACGTGATAACCACTACACTACTGAAACTACAATACAAAAGAGGAAGTCGTGGAAAATATTAGGAATGCCCACAAGTCTACCTCACATAATATCCCAAATTGAGTACCACAGAAAGAGCCATAATACCCATTAAAAACTAGCGGTCAAACAGGAAAATGGTTCCAATCGTTTTTCCACCATTCATATTCCCCACGGGGGATTTTAAAAACACTTGAAATAAGGGCTGTGTTTCTTGTCAGCTTACCCTGGCATGGAAAACTATTTGAATCATTATGGACCTCAGACCACACGTAGCAGGAATGTATTCAGAGCGCCCAAGCTAGCCACACATGCAGAGTGCGTTACGCGACTAAAAAAGGTATGTCTGAATAGCAAATATTGAGAAGTGCGAAGGAAAAGCATGAATTCCGAAATTGGGACCGAGTCCTAAGTGAATAGGCTTACTGTCCAATTTTTTAAAATATGTTTTTGCCCAGTCTCGAACCGGGGACCTTTCGCGTGTTAAGCGAACGTGATAACCACTACACTACAGAAACCTAATGAGAGGAATTCAAAGGGTGTGACTGACTTTGGCTGGGTGGGACATTTATCGCTCTCAGAACCTAATGAAATCAGAAATTACTTAGTCCATTAATTAAGCAATAAGGCTTGAGAAGCCGGGAATTATTGTGTGCCGCCGGCTCTTGGAAGAGGCTTGGTGGTTCAAAACTTCTTCCATTTAAGAGTGATGGAAGCCACTGTGTTCTTGGGTACCTTCAATGCTGCAGAAATGACCAATCATTTGAATTTACCACAGGTGGACTCCAATCAAGTTAAAGAAATATCTAAGGATGATCAATGGAAACAGGATGGACCTGAGCTCAATTTCCAGCCTCATAGCAAAGGGTCTGAAAACGTATGTAAATAAGTTTTTTTTAAAATATTTTTTTCATTAATAAAAACTATATGTTATCGCTTTGTCATTATGGGGTGTTGTGTATAGTACCCATTAAAAACTAGCGGTCACATCAAGCAGCTGTAATGACAGAAAATAATCTAGGTAGACTGCAAGGTTTAGACAAAACTCAACTGTTTCAAACCAAATGCTAGCCTCTGGGCATTGGGAAATATTGAATATTACAAAAAGTTTCCGCACGGTTTCGAACCGGGGACCTTTCGCGTGTGAGGCGAATGTGATAACCACTACACTACGGAAACCTAATGTGTGGAAAACTAAGGGTGTGATGACTTTCGCTTGTGAGGCGAACGTGATAACCACTACACTACTGAAACTACAATACAAAAAGAGGAAGTCGTGGAAAATATTAGGAATGCCCACAAGTCTACCTCACATAATATCCCAAATTGAGTACCACAGAAAGAGCCATAATACCCATTAAAAACTAGAGGTCAAACAGGAAAATGGTTCCAATCGTTTTTCCACCATTCATATTCCCCACGGGGGATTTTAAAAACACTTGAAATAAGGGCTGTGTTTCTTGTCAGCTTACCCTGGCATGGTAAACTATTTGAATCATTATGGACCTCAGACCACACGTAGCAGGAATGTATTCAGAGCGCCCAAGCTAGCCACACATGCAGAGTGCGTTACGCGACTAAAAAAGGTATGTCTGAATAGCAAATATTGAGAAGTGCGAAGGAAAAGCATGAATTCCGAAATTGGGACCGAGTCCCAAGTGAATAGGCTTACTGTCCAATTTTTTTAAATATGTTTCCGCCCGGTCTGGAACCGGGGACCTTTCGCGTGTTAAGCGAACGTGATAACCACTACACTACAGAAACCTAATGAGTAGAATTCAAAGGGTGTGACTGACTTTGGCTGGGTGGGACATTTATCGCTCTCAGAACCTAATGAAATCAGAAATTACTTAGTCCATTAATTAAGCAATAAGGCTTGAGAAGCCGGGAATTATTGTGTGCCGCCGGCTCTTGGAAGAGGCTTGGTGGTTCAAAACTTCTTCCATTTAAGAGTGATGGAAGCCACTGTGTTCTTGGGTACCTTCAATGCTGCAGAAATGACCAATCATTTGAATTTACCACAGGTGGACTCCAATCAAGTTAAAGAAATATCTAAGGATGATCAATGGAAACAGGATGGACCTGAGCTCAATTTCCAGCCTCATAGCAAAGGGTCTGAAAACGTATGTAAATAAGTTTTTTTTTAAATATTTTTTTCATTAATAAAAACTATATGTTATCGCTTTGTCATTATGGGGTATTGTGTATAGTACCCATTAAAAACTAGCGGTCACATCAAGCAGCTGTAATGACAGAAAATAATCTAGGTAGACTGCAAGGTTTAGACAAAACTCAACTGTTTCAAACCAAATGCTAGCCTCTGGGCATTGGGAAATATTGAATATTACAAAATGTTTCCGCACGGTTTCGAACCGGGGACCTTTCGCGTGTGAGGCGAATGTGATAACCACTACACTACGGAAACCTAATGTGTGGAAAACTAAGGGTGTGACTGACTTTCGCGTGTGAGGCGAACGTGATAACCACTACACTACTGAAACTACAATACAAAAAGAGGAAGTCGTGGAAAATATAGGAATGCCCACAAGTCTACCTCACATAATATCCCAAATTGAGTACCACAGAAAGAGCCATAATACCCATTAAAAACTAGAGGTCAAACAGGAAAATGGTTCCAATCGTTTTTCCACCATTCATATTCCCCACGGGGGATTTTAAAAACACTTGAAATAAGGGCTGTGTTTCTTGTCAGCTTACCCTGGCATGGTAAACTATTTGAATCATTATGGACCTCAGACCACACGTAGCAGGAATGTATTCAGAGCGCCCAAGCTAGCCACACATGCAGAGTGCGTTACGCGACTAAAAAAGGTATGTCTGAATAGCAAATATTGAGAAGTGCGAAGGAAAAGCATGAATTCCGAAATTGGGACCGAGTCCCAAGTGAATAGGCTTACTGTCCAATTTTTTTAAATATGTTTCCGCCCGGTCTGGAACCGGGGACCTTTCGCGTGTTAAGCGAACGTGATAACCACTACACTACAGAAACCTAATGAGTAGAATTCAAAGGGTTGTGACTGACTTTGGCTGGGTGGGACATTTATCGCTCTCAGAACCTAATGAAATCAGAAATTACTTAGTCCATTAATTAAGCAATAAGGCTTGAGAAGCCGGGAATTATTGTGTGCCGCCAGCTCTTGGAAGAGGCTTGGTGGTTCAAAACTTCTTCCATTTAAGAGTGATGGAAGCCACTGTGTTCTTGGGTACCTTCAATGCTGCAGAAATGACCACTCATTTGAATTTACCACAGGTGGACTCCAATCAAGTTAAAGAAATATCTAAGGATGATCAATGGAAACAGGATGGACCTGAGCTCAATTTCCAGCCATCAGCAAAGGGTCTGAAAACTTACGTAAATACGTTTTTTTAAAAATATTTTTTTCATTAATAAAAACTATATGTTATCGCTTTGTCATTATGGGGTATTGTGTATAGTACCCATTTAAAAACTAGCGGTCACATCAAGCAGCTGTAATGACAGAAAATAATCTAGGTTTTAGTTTGTTTATGTCTGATTCAATCCATTTAAATTTGGCGATATATCCATACAATGACCCTGATAAATGAATTTGCCTGGCTCAGAGAGCTGTCAGTCTGGTCACATTCATACCGATCGCACGGAGAGGTCCCCAAAAACGGCAACATTGATCCCACAGGTCGAGAAGGTAGACAGCAAGGTTTAAGACAACCTCAACTGTTTCAAACCAAATGTTACCTCTGGCATTGGGAAATATTGAATATACAAAATGCTTCCGCCCGTTCGAACCGGGGACCTTTCGCGTGTTAGCGAACGTGATAACCACTACACTACGGAAACCTAATGAGTTTAATTCAAAGGTGTGACTGACTTTGGCTGGGTGGGACATTTATCGCTCTCAGAACCTAATGAAATCAGAAATTACTTAGTCCATTAATTAAGCAATAAGGCTTGAGAAGCCGGGAATTATTGTGTGCCGCCGGCTCTTGGAAGAGGCTTGGTGTTCAAAACTTCTTCCAATTTAAGAGTGATGGAAGCCACTGTGTTCTTGGGTACCTTCAATGCCTAGAAGAAATGACCAATCATTTGAATTTACCACATGGTGGACTCCAATCAGTTGAAGAAACTCTAAGGATGATCAATGGAAACAGATGAACCTGAGCTCAATTTCCAGCCTCATAGCAAGGGTCTGAAAACATTGTATATAGTTTTTTTTACCCCCCACCCCCCCCATATTTTTTCCATAATAAAACTATATGATTATCGGCTTTGGTCATTATGGGGTATTGTGTATAGTACCCATTAACAACTAGCGGTCACATCAAGCAGCTGTAATGACAGAAAATAATCTAGGTAGACTGCAAGGTTTAGACAAAACTCAACTGTTTCAAACCAAATGCTAGCCTCTGGGCATTGGGAAATATTGAATATTACAAATGTTTCCGCACGGTTTCGAACCGGGACCTTTCGCGTGTGAGGCGAACGTGATAACCACTACACTACGGAAACCTAATGTGTGGAAAACTAAGGGTGTGACTGACTTTCGCGTGTGAGGCGAACGTGATAACCACTACACTACTGAAACTACAATACAAAAAGAGGAAGTCGTGGAAAATATTAGGAATGCCCACAAGTCTACCTCACATAATATCCCAAATTGAGTACCACAGAAAGAGCCATAATACCCATTAAAAACTAGCGGTCAAACAGGAAAATGGTTCCAATCGTTTTTCCACCATTCATATTCCCCACGGGGATTTTAAAAACACTTGAAATAAGGGCTGTGTTTCTTGTCAGCTTACCCTGGCATGGTAAACTATTTGAATCATTATGGACCTCAGACCACACGTAGCAGGAATGTATTCAGAGCGCCCAAGCTAGCCACACATGCAGAGTGCGTTACGCGACTAAAAAAGGTATGTCTGAATAGCAATATTGAGAAGTGCGAAGGAAAAGCATGAATTCCGAAATTGGGACCGAGTCCTAAGTGAATAGGCTTACTGTCCAATTTTTTTAAAATATGTTTTGCCCGTCTCGAACCGGGGACCTTTCGCGTGTTAAGCGACGTGATAACCACTACACTACAGAAACCTAATGG
>NW_022263660.1:0-7500 GCF_002021735.2 Oncorhynchus kisutch
GCTCGAGCTGTGTATGCAACTGGTTCAACTCTGATGCTCGCAGGAAATGTGTATTGGAAGAGATGTCTGAATGTTCTTCGCCCAGCATACACCCCTCCAACCAGACATGCTTTATCTACTCATTTGCTGGATGCAGAGTTCAACAGAGTTCAAGTGAAGGTCAAGCAAATCATAGAGAAAGCAGACTGTATTGCAATCATCTCTAATGGGTGGATTGAATGTTCGTGGGAAAGGAATAATTACCTACATCTCTACCCCTCAACCAGTATTCTACAAGAGCACAGACACGAGGGACAACAGACACACCGGTCTCTACATTGCAGATGAACTGAAGGCAAACATCAATGACCTTGGACCACAGAAGGTATTTGTACTGGTGACAGACAATGCTGCGAACATGAAGGCTGCTTGGTCTAAAGTGGAGGAGTCCTCTCCTCAGTATTATGGGAGAGTGGTAAGCAGCCCGAAACTCCTGAATGCAATACTGTCTGATGTTCAGACTCTGCTTGCAGATGTAAGAGAAGAAATCCGTACTGCCCTGCCCACTTCACTGTTGCTCCAAGCAGAGGAAACTGCAGTTCTGAAATACATCAAAAAGCATGTAGACTTCTACCTGAAGCCCATACACACCTCAGCGTACATGTTGAACCCCAAGTACGCTGGCAAGAGCATCATGTCTGGTGCAGAGATCAACAAGGCCTATGGTGTCATCACTACTGTGTCGTCACCTTCACATGTATGAGGGCAAGGATCTTGGCAGTCTGGCAAAGTACACTTCCAAGCAAGGGCTTTGGGATGAAGATGCAATATGGCATTCGTGCCAACATATCTCATCAGCCACCTGGTGGAAGGGACTTTGTGGATCTGAGGCTCTTTCCCCTGTTGCCTCCATCATCCTCTAAATCCCACCAACATCAGCCGCCTCAGAGCGCAACTGGTCCTCTTTGGGAACACACACACACACACACACACACCAAAGCACGCAACAGCCTGACCAATACAAGGGTTAAAAAAATCGGTAGCCATCTGGGCAAATTTGAGGCTTTTTGAGCGTGACAATGAGCCATCCTCAACAAGGTTGGAAAGAGACAGTGAAGATGAGGCCTCAGAGTCTGATGTTCAAGAGGTGGACATTGAGGTGGTCCAGGGAGAAGACATGGAAGCCTGAGAGGAAGACAACCAAAGCTTTAGTTTCTAGACTATCATTTTACAGATGTATGTTGAAAACGTTTTTGGGAGACATTGGGGATCATTCAATATTCCCTTTCTTATGTTGTTCAGTGAAATCATCCCATGTGAAGAGTCAACTCATTTAATTAAAGTTCAATTCGTAACTAAAAAAATATATATATATTGGAAGGATTTAATCATTTGCAATTATGTCTACTTATGATAAGGTAAAAGGTTTATGTTTCTGTCTCCATATGATATGGTAAATATATCCAATGCAAAAAGCATATACATTTAAATGGTATTAATATTAATTTGCATATATTTCCAGCTGAATGATAGAACAGCTCTTTCCATGTTTAAATGTTATGAGATGCAATTTCTCCATTGTTTTTGATGGTAGCCATAGGGTTGCAAATTTTTAGGGAATATTCAGAGGTAGAAACTTTCCGTGGGAATTAACGGGAATATATGGGAATTACCGGCAGTAGTAGCCAACGTGTGGTGTTCAACGTAGGCCTACTTTCCATGAGACAGGGCTTAACATGAACCTGTTTATCCACATCTTCTTCAGACAAGAAGGTGACTGAAAAGGTTGTGTTGTTTGATGCAAGAAACCACTTTACAAAATACAATTACTTATTATTCCCATTCCATTACTACAGAGAATCATACAAATTATGAGTTTGTGCTCTTGTAGGAAGTAATCACTCCTCCATTGCTGATTAGGTCTAACTGGGCTAATAACTCACTGACTAGCAAAGAATAAGAACAAATGTGTTCAGGTGGCTACATGAAGCTTTCGCTACTCACGACCGCACATGCTGTAAACACAGTCCAGTTCAAAGTGAATGGCACAGATCCATATAAGGCAATGGTCTATTTGCACATAGGGATACTTTAGCTCTGATTGGTTATGGCGCACCGGTCTGTGTATAGTATGGGCCTGAGTCGTGCATGTTAATGCAATAGAATCCTACTCCGATGTGTTCTGCCTACAGCAAAATCTCTTGCATAGTTCGTTTTGTTTCGGTATGTTGCATTGAAAGTGGCTAATAACGCATTGATTCGATCACAATACCCACAGTAAAGGGAAACGTTGATAGGGTTAACTAAAGGGGAAAACTCTAGAAAGTGGAGGGAAGTTCAATGTCGTGCTTGTCAGGTATGCGTAAATGGGGCTGCAAGGGAGTCAGGCGCAGGAGAGCAGATATTGGGTAGCAAACGGAGCCTTTTATTTAGGCGAACCAAAAGCACACGGCACAACGAACACGAAATACAATACGGGTTGACATAACCCAGAGCAACCAGTCTAACGTGCGCATACATGAAACAGATAAACAATACCACACAAAGACATGGGGGAAACAGAGGGTTAAATACACAACACATAATGAGGGAAATGAGAACCAGGTTTGTCAGAAAACGAGACAAAACAAATGGAAAATGAAAAATGGATCGGCGATGGCTAGAAGACCGGCAAAGTCGACCGCCGAACAAGGAGAGGCATCGACTTCGGTAGAAGTCTTGACAGTGCGTCTCTGCGCGGGGCTGATATTTCTTCTGCGCGGCAGTCCTGCGCACACACGCAGCTTAGAGGGAACATTGGTCACGACTAAAAAAAAAACACCTCAATTGGTGGTTCACGAAGCAAAATACATTCGGAATCCCTGTGCTAAATGACTCAAATCTACATCATCTAGCGAAAGCGAAACTGATCGTAGACCAGGAAGCC
Organism: Oncorhynchus kisutch; assembly: GCF_002021735.2. Lineage (NCBI taxonomy): Eukaryota > Metazoa > Chordata > Actinopteri > Salmoniformes > Salmonidae > Oncorhynchus > Oncorhynchus kisutch. Next base: position 2,906 of record NW_022263660.1, read on the forward strand.
CAGGACGTACCTTGGTGATCTGAGTGGTGGTGGTTGTACTGACTGTCTCTGAGGTGATGGTCTGGGCACTCAACAGCATTCCAGAGTCCCTCTCTGCCATGCTGTCTACGGGCTGAAGGAGACACTATGTTAACACAAGGGGGAGAAAAGGGGTTCATTTAGGATTACGTTATCTACTGGCTGAGATTAAGACCAAAAAACAGGCTCATGTTCATCAGGCACCAAAAGGAAGAAAAGACACTGAAATAGGACTTGTCCAATATGAAATTGCTTGTTTTCATTTTGATATTTTTTTTTCCTGTTGGGTACCCTCATGAATATGACCCAGTTCACTGTTAACACAAAGTCATTGGGTTAATAAAGGGTTTTTATTTAAGAACTACATTTCTAACGATGCCTCTCACCTGCGCTGACTCGTAGGTAATGGTCTTGGTCTCAGTGTGCACGATGGGGACCTCCTTGTTATAGACGTCTCCTCGTAGGGAGTTAGACACGTCTGAGATGGTGATGGTCTGTGTTTTCACCACGTTAGACTGTGAGGAAAGAGGGAAAATACAAACGGTGAATATTGAGTTTGTCGTATATATTATCTGCCTTCAGAAAGTGTTCACTCTCCTTCACTTTTTCAGCTTGAATTGAAAATGGATTGAGATGTCTCACTGGCCTACACACAATACCCCATAAGGTCAAAGTGGAATGATGGTATTGGAACTTTTTTTTATACAAATTAATAAAAAATGAAAAGCTGAAAATGTCTTGAGTCAATAAGTATTCAACCCCTTTGTTATATTTATACACCATCCAAGTGTAATTAATAACTTCCCCATGCTCAAAAATATATTAATTGTCTGTTATTGTAGTTTATTTACCAATCTACCAATATGTGTCCTTCTTTGCGAGGCATTGGAAAACCTCCCTGCTCTTTGTGGTTGAATCTGTGTTTGAAATTCACTGACCTTACAGATAATTTTATGTGTGGGGTACATAGATGAGGTATTATACACTATTATCACACACAGAGTGAGTCCATGCAACTTATTATGTGACTTGTTAAGCACATTTTTACTCCTGAACTTATTTAGACTTGCCAGTCACTACAAAGATACAGGTGTCCTTCCTAACTCAGTTGCCGGAGAGGAAGGAAACTGCTCAGGTATTTCACCATGAGGACAATGGATACTTTAAAACAGTTACAGAGTTGAATGGCTGTGATAGGAGAAAACCACAGATGGATCAACAACATTGTAGTTACTACCTAATACTAACCTAAATGACAGAGTGAAAAAAAGCAAGCACTGTTTGCAATAAGGCACTAAAGTAAAACTGATAAAAAATGTGGCAAATTAACTGTATGTCCTGAATACAAAGCGTTATGTTTGGGGAAAATCCAATACAACACATTACTGAGTACCACTCTTCATATTTTCAAGCATGGTGGATCTGCTTTCCGTCAGACACTAGGAGATGAATTCACCTTTCAGCAGGACAATAACTTAAAACACAAGGACAAATATACACTGGAGTTGCTTACCAAGACGACATTGAATGTCCCTGAGTGGCCTAGTTACAGTTTTGACTTAAATCGGTTTGAAAATCTATGGCAAAACTTGAAAATGGCTGTCTAGCAATGATCAACAACCAACATGACAGAGCTTGAAGAAATGTAAAAATAATTATTGTGCAAATATTGTACAATCCAGGTGTGCAAAAGCTGTTAGAAACTTACCCAGAAAGACTCACAGCTGCAATCGCTGCCAAAGGTGATCCTAACATGTCTTGACTCAGGGGTGTGAATACTTATGTAAATGAGACATTTCTGTATTTCATTTTCAAATATATTTGCCCCAAAAAATCTACAAAATCTGTCTTCCCTTTGTGATTACTGGGTATTGTGTGGTAGACGGGTGAGAAAGAAAAAAAATGTCATCCATTTTGAATTCAGGCTGTAACAACAGAATAAGGAGTATGAATAATTTCTGAAGGCCACTGTAGCTAACTGCTTGTTTGATCTATCAGAACCCACTATACTATGCCATAACTACTATATGCAGCATACATACAGTGAATTAATGTTTTTCTTCTAAACTGTATTCTCTCCCAAACCACCTATGTCTAAAATAGACCCGCTGTGACCTATGACCCATAAATACAGAACCCTCATAGTGTGAAGTATGGCCTGAAAATACTAGATAGATCATAGCATAAATATAACATTCATACCATGTGACTATCCCCTGTTCACACTATGTGACTATCCCCTGTTCACACTGTGACTATCCCCTATTCACACTATGTGACTATCCCCTGTTCACACTATGTGACTATCCCCTATTCACTCTGTGACTATCTCCTATTCACACTGTGACTATCCCCTGTTCACACTATGTGACTATCCCCTGTTCACACTATGTGACTATCCCCTGTTCACACTATGTGACTATCCCCTGTTCACACTATGTGACTATCCCCTATTCACTCTGTGACTATCTCCTATTCACACTGTGACTATCCCCTGTTCACACTATGTGACTATCTCCTATTCACACTGTGACTATCTCCTATTCACACTATGTGACTATCTCCTATTCACACTATGTGACTATCCCCTGTTCACACTATGTGACTATCCCCTGTTCACACTATGTGACTATCCCCTGTTCACACTATGTGACTATCCCCTGTTCACACTATGTGACTATCCCCTGTTCACACTATGTGACTATCCCCTGTTCACACTATGTGACTATCCCCTGTTCACACTATGTGACTATCCCCTGTTCACACTATGTGACTATCTCCTATTCACACTGTGTGACTATCCCTATTCACTATGTGACTATCCCCTGTTCACACTATGTGACTATCCCCTGTTCACACTATGTGACTATCCCCTGTTCACACTATGTGACTATCCCCTGTTCACACTATGTGACTATCCCCTGTTCACACTATGTGACTATCTCCTATTCACACTGTGTGACTATCCCCTATTCACTATGTGACTATCCCCTGTTCACACTATGTGACTATCCCCTGTTCACACTATGTGACTATCCCCTGTTCACACTATGTGACTATCCCCTATTCACACTGTGACTATCCCCTATTCACTATGTGACTATCCCCTATTCACACTATGTGACTATCCCCTGTTCACACTATGTGACTATCCCCTGTTCACACTATGTGACTATCCCCTATTCACACTGTGACTATCCCCTATTCACTATGTGACTATCCCCTATTCACACTATGTGACTATCCCCTGTTCACACTATGTGACTATCCCCTGTTCACACTATGTGACTATCCCCTATTCACACTGTGACTATCCCCTATTCACTATGTGACTATCCCCTATTCACACTATGTGACTATCCCCTATTCACACTGTGACTATCCCCTATTCACTATGTGACTATCCCCTATTCACACTATGTGACTATCCCCTATTCACACTGTGACTATCCCCTATTCACTATGTGACTATCCCCTATTCACACTGTGACTATCCCCTATTCACTATGTGACTATCCCCTATTCACACTGTGACTATCCCCTATTCACTATGTGACTATCCCCTATTCACTATGTGACTATCCCCTATTCACACTGTGACTATCCCCTATTCACTATGTGACTATCCCCTATTCACTATGTGACTATCCCCTATTCACACTGTGACTATCCCCTATTCACTATGTGACTATCTCCTGTTCACACTATGTGACTATCCCCTGTTCACACTATGTGACTATCCCCTGTTCACACTATGTGACTATCTCCTATTCACACTATGTGACTATCCCCTGTTCACACTATGTGACTATCCCCTATTCACACTATGTGACTATCCCCTGTTCACACTATGTGACTATCCCCTGTTCACACTATGTGACAATCCCCTGTTCACACTATGTGACTATCCCCTGTTCACACTATGTGACTATCTCCTATTCACACTATGTGACTATCTCCTATTCACACGATGTGACTATCTCCTATTCACACTGTGACTATCCCCTGTTCACACTATGTGACTATCTCCTATTCACACTATGTGACTATCTCCTGTTCACACTATGTGACTATCTCCTGTTCACACTATGTGACTATCCCCTATTCACTCTGTGACTATCTCCTATTCACACTATGTGACTATCTCCTGTTCACACTATGTGACTATCTCCTGTTCACACTATGTGACTATCCCCTGTTCACACTATGTGACTATCCCCTATTCACTCTATGTGACTATCCCCTATTCACACTATGTGACTATCCTTATTCACACTGTGACTATCCCCTATTCACACTGTGACTATCCCCTATTCACACTGTGACTCTACCCTATTCACACTGTGACTATCCACAGTTCACACTATGTGACTATCCCCTATTCACACTGTGACTATCCCCTGTTCACACTATGTGACTATCCCCTATTCACACTGTGACTATCCCCTGTTCACACTATGTGACTATCCCCTATTCACACTATGTGACTATCTCTTGTTCACACACTGTGACTATCCCCTATTCACACTATGTGACTATCCCCTATTCACACTATGTGACTATCCCCTATTCACACT
>NW_022263660.1:10893-20313 GCF_002021735.2 Oncorhynchus kisutch
GAGAGAGAGAGTGAGAGAGAGTGAGAGAGAGTGAGAGAGAGAGAGAGAGAGAGTGAGAGTGAGAGAGAGAGAGAGAGAGAGTGAGAGAGAGTGAGAGAGAGAGTGAGAGTGAGAGAGAGAGAGAGTGAGAGTGAGAGAGAGAGAGAGTGAGAGAGAGTGAGAGAGAGAGAGCACGCCTGCAAGAAAAAGTATTTTGATTTAGTCCACATATTCAAGTCGGATATAATTTTGAGCCCATGAAAGGAGCAGATCTGTGATATGACAGCTATAACAGAGTGCATGCTGGACTGGACATCTGTTCAAAGCAGGGCAATCTTCTCACTGTGTAGTCCTTTTCAAAGTCAAGCTCTCCACATGACAAAACTAATAATTAGGGAGACCTAATTTCTAGGCCTAGTTTCCTTCCTGGAGTTAGAGACCAAGAGAGTGAACTAGAAGGCCAAAATCAGAATGGGAGGGTTTTGGGGAGTTCCCTAATTAGCAGCAAACATACAACCCCCCCCCAACCCCCCCCAAAAAAATGTAATTAAAAAAAACTGTGGAAAGAGTGGATATCCTGAATTAGAGAGAAGATGAGAATACACTCTAAAAACAGACACGACTCCCATCATACATTCAAAATGAATACATTCAGAATGAAACAACAGCAGTGATATACAGTACCAGTCAAAAGTTTGGACACACCGACTCATTTGTCACAGATCCCTCAGGAACTTTCATTACACACACCTGTCCCCTATTCTCACGGATTAGTCATTGTATATATGTGCCCTTTTGGTTTCCGTTGGGCTGTCCATTATTGTTACAATGTCCGCTGGTGCGGTGTGAGTACCTGTGCTGTGTGTTTTGGGCTTTCGTGCCATTGTGGATTTGCGAAGCTGATTACGTGTCTCGTCCGTGGGCTAAATCATTGTGCGAGTGTGTTATTTATTCGAGGTTCTCCTCGCTCTTTTGTTTGGGTTTCAACCCTGTGTTTTTGTTACGTGTTTGTTTGGTCTTCGTCCCCGTTGCCTTTACACGGCACGCCGTAATTTGGGTCAATTTTTTTAACTATTACGCATTCCTGTATCTGTCTCACGAATAATTTATACCAGTGTGACAACATTCAAGCGTTTTTTCTTTATTTTTTAAAAACTATTTTCTACATTGTAGAATAATAGTGAAGACATCAAAACTATGATATAGCACATATGGAATCATGTAGTAACCCAAAAAAGTGTTCAACAAATCAAAATATATTTTAGATTGTTCAAAGTAGCCACACCCTGTGCCTTGATGACAGCGTTTGCACACTCTTGGCATTCTCTCAACCAGCTTCATGAGGTAGTCACCTGGAATGCATTTCAATTAACAGTGTGCCTTGATAAAAAGTTAGTTTGTGGAATTTCTTTCCTTCTTAAGGCGTTTGAGCCAATCAGTTGTGTTGTGACAAGGTAGGGATGGTATACAGACACAACCCTATTTGGTATAAAGACCAAGTCCATATTAGGGCAAGAACAGGTCAAATAAGCAAAGACAAACGACAGTCCATCATTACTTTAAGATATGAATGCCAGTCAAAACGGAAATATCAAGAACTTTGAATGTTTATTTAAGTGCAGTTGCAAAAACCATCAAGTGCTATGATGAAACTGGCTCTCATGAGGACCACCACAGGAAAGGAAGACCCAGAGTTAACTCTGCTGCAGAGGATACGTTCATTAGAGTTTTCCAGCCTCAGAAATTGCAGCCCAAATAAATGCTTCAGAGTTCAAGTAACAGACACATCTCAACATCAACTGTTCAGAGGAGACTGCGTGAATCAGGCCTTCATGGTTGAATTGCTTGCAAAGAAACCACTACTAAAGGACACCAATAAGAAGAAGAGACTTGCTTGGGCCAAGAAACACGAGCAATGGACATTAGGCCGGTGGAAATCTGTCCTTTGGTCGGATGAGTCCAAATTTGAGATTTTTGGTACTAACGGCTGTGTCTTGTGAGACGCAGAGTAAGTGAACGGATGATCTCTGCATGTGTGGTTCCCACCGTGCAGCATGGAGGAGGAGGAGGTGTGTGGTTCCCACCGTGAAGCATGGAGGAGGAGGTGTGTGGTTCCCACCGTGAAGCATGGAGGAGGTGTGTGGTTCCCACCGTGAAGCATGGAGGAGGAGGTGTGTGGTTCCCACCGTGAAGCATGGAGGAGGAGGTGTGTGGTTCCCACCGTGGAAGCATGGAGGAGGAGGTGTCATGGTGCTTTGCTGGTGACACTGTCTGTGATTTATTTAGAATTCAAGGTACACTTAACCAGCATGGTGTTACCACAGCATTCTGCAGCGATACGCCATCCCATCTGGTTTGCGCTGAGTGAGACTATAATTTGTTTTTCAACAGGACAATGACCCAACACACACCTCCAGGCTGTGTAAGGGCTATTTGACCAAGAAGGAGAGTGATGGAGTGCTGCATCAGATGACCTGGCCTCCACAATCACCCAACCTCAACCCAGTTGAGATGGTTTGAGATGAGTTGGACCGCAGAGTGAAGGAAAAGCATTATTTCATAGTTTTGATGTCTTCACTATTATTCTACAATGTACAAAATAATACACATAAATCAAACCTTTGAATGACTAGGTGTGTCCAAACCTTTGAATGACTAGGTGTGTCCAAACCTTTGAATGACTAGGTGTGTCCAAACCTTTGAATGACTAGGTGTGTCCAAACCTTTGAATGACTAGGTGTGTCCAAACCTTTGAATGACTAGGTGTGTCCAAACCTTTGAATGACTAGGTGTGTCCAAACCTTTGAATGACTAGGTGTGTCCAAACCTTTTGAATGACTAGGTGTGTCCAAACTTTGAATGACTAGGTGTGTCCAAACCTTTGAATGACTAGGTGTGTCCAAACCTTTGAATGATAGGTGTGTCCAAACCTTTGAATGACTAGGTGTGTCCAAACCTTTGAATGACTAGGTGTGTCCAAACCCTTTGAATGACTAGGTGTGTCCAAACCTTTGAATGACTAGGTGTGTCCAAACCTTTGAATGACTAGGTGTGTCCAAACCTTTGAATGACTAGGTGTGTCCAAACCTTTGAATGACTAGGTGTGTCCAAACCTTTGAATGACTAGGTGTGTCCAAACCTTTGAATGACTAGGTGTGTCCAAACCTTTGAATGACTAGGTGTGTCCAAACCTTGAATGACTAGGTGTGTCCAAACCTTTGAATGACTAGGTGTGTCCAAACCTTTGAATGACTAGGTGTGTCCAAACCTTTGAATGACTAGGTGTGTCCAAACCTTTGAATGACTAGGTGTGTCCAAACCTTTGACATGACTAGGTGTGGTCCAAACCTTTACTGACTAGGTGTGTCCAACCTTTGCATGACTAGGTGTGTCCAAACCTTTGAATGACTAGGTGTGGTCAACCTTTGAATGACTAGGGTGTCCAAACCTTTGAAGACTAGGTGTGTCCAAACCTTTGAATGACTAGGTGGTCCAAACCTTGCAATGACTAGGGTGTCCAAACCTTTGCATGACTAGGTGTGTCCCAAACCTTTGACTGACTAGTGGTCCCAAACCTTTGAATGACTAGTGTGTCCAAACCCTTTGAATGACTAGTGTTGTTCCAACCTTTGAATTGACTAGGTGTGTCCAACCTTTGAATGACTAGGTGTGTCCAACCTTTGAATGAATATGTGTGTGTCCAACCTTTGAATGACTAGGTGTGTCCCAAACCCTTTGAATGAACTAGGTGTGTCCAACCTTTGAATGACTAGGTGTTGTCCAACCTTTGAATTGACTAGGTGTGTCAAACTTTGAATGATAGGGTCCAAACCTTGAATGACTAGGTGGTCAACCTTTGAATGACTAGGTGTGTCAAACCTTTGAATGACTAGGTGTGTCCAAACCTTTGAATGACTAGGTGTGTCCAAACCTTTGAATGACTAGGTGTGTCCAAACCTTTGAATGACTAGGTGTGTCCAAACCTTTGAATGACTAGGTGTGTCCAAACCTTTGAATGACTAGGTGTGTCCAAACCTTGAATGACTAGGTGTGTCAAACCTTTGAATGACTAGGCGTGTCCAAACCTTTGAATGACTAGGGTGTCCAAACCTTTGAATGACTAGGTGTGTCCAAACCTTTGAATGACTAGGTGTGTCCAACCTTTGAATGACTAGGTGTGTCCAAACCTTTGAATGACTAGTGTGTCCAAACCTTTGAATGACTAGGTGTGTCCAAACCTTTGAATGACTAGGTGTGTCCAAACCTTTGAATGACTAGGTGTGTCCAAACCTTTGAATGACTAGGTGTGTCCAAACCTTTGAATGACTAGGTGTGTCCAAACCTTTGAATGACTAGGTGTGTCCAAACCTTTGAATGACTAGGTGGTCCAAACCTTTGGCTGGTACTGTATTCCATTTGTAAACACATCTATATGACAGATACAGTACAGATAGATAACTAAAGTAAGCATGCCTGAATAGATTTATTTGACAGTCGCCAAATGACTTTCACCTTTAATTATAGTTTAAGTAAATCCTCATAGACTCTGACTAACATTACGATATTAAGAACAATGTAATAGTGAATTACATAAAACAACACATACTAGATCAATATAGAGATAATTGCTTTCCTACGGGTAGAATCACAGTGAACATAATAAAAACGTCTTTCTAACGAACCAAGTTCCTACAATAATAACATTGTGTTATAATAGTCATATACATATACATCTACACACACCGTAAAACACACACTAATACACGTGTACTCACATGCACAAAGTTATTGAATACACTTCCACCACCACCAGTCCATTGGTAAACAATGCTTTCCCAGGGTGTTTCTAATGGCAACATACTGATCAATGCTTTCCCAGGGTGTTTCTAATGGCAACATACTGATCAATGCTTTCCCAGGGTGTTTCTAATGGCAACATACTGATCAATGCTTTCCCAGGGTGTTTCTAATGGCAACATACTGATCAATGCTTTCCCAGGGTGTTTCTAATGGCAACATACTGATCAATGCTTTCCCAGGGTGTTTCTAATGGCAACATACTGATCAATGCTTTCCCATGGTGTTTCTAATGACAACATACTGATCAATGCTTTCCCAGGGTGTTTCTAATGGCAACATACTGATCAATGCTTTCCCAGGGTGTTTCTAATGGCAACATACTGATCAATGCTTTCCCAGGGTGTTTCTAATGACAACATACTGATCAATGCTTTCCCAGGGTGTTTCTAATGGCAACATACTGATCAATGCAACTTGGCTGTAGCCGTGTTGCGATACCCTTGGAGAACACACATCTCAAATAGCATTTCAATGGCTTTAGACTCCATCTGTGAGTGGTGGCATTTCATATAGGAAGGCATTCCAGAAGTCTCTAAACTAGTCAAAGCGTTGACACATACAGTATCTTCAATCCAAACTCACTAGTTAGATGAATAATCAGCAGTTATTTTAGTTTAAAATCAGTCTGAAAAGTAAAACCAAAATCTTCTCTGGACAGAAGTGTCTCTCTCTCTCTCTCTTTCTCTCTCTCAGCAGGCAGTGATTGTTGATTTAAAGCAAGCAGAGGAGGAAGTGGCAGGCCACCATCAACAGTAGTGGAATGCTTAGCAACCAGTGTTCCTTTTTGGTTACCGGTAGTGATGTCAGTCAGGTTAACAAGTGAGCCAAGTACACCATCTCTGCGTCTCAAATGGCACCCTAGTCCATCTTTGGCCCACTGCTTTCAAAAAGTAGTAACAGCAACATGGGTTTAAAGGCCATGGACAGTTATATGAGAGACCACTGGTGATAACAGTAATAACTCATGGGTTCTTCTCATAAATACAACCTGAGTGGACTGTCCCTGTCCTGTCTGTCCTGTCCCTGTCTGTCCTGTCCCTGTCCTGTCTCTATCCAGTCTGTCCTGTCTGTCCTGTCCCGTCTGTCCCTGCCTGTCCTGTCCTGTCCTGTCCCTGTCCTGTCTCTATCCAGTCTGTCCTGTCCCTGTCTGTCCTGTCCCTGTCCTGTCCCTGTCCTGTCTGTCCCGGTCTGTCCTGTCCCTGTCCTGTCTGTCCTGTCCTGCCCTGTCCCTGTCTGTCCTGTCCTGTCCCTGTCTGTCCTGTCTCTATCCAGTCTGTCCTGTCCCTGTCCTGTCTCTGTCCTGTCTGCCCTCTCCTGTCTCTACCCAGTCTGTCCCTGTCATGTCTGTCCTGTCTCTCTCCAGTCTGTCCTGTCCCTGTCCTGTCCTGTCTCTATCCAGTCTGTCCTGTCCCTGTCCTGCCCGCCCTGTCCTGTCTGTCCTGTCCCTGTCTGTCCTGTCTCTATCCAGTCTGTCCTGTCCTGTCTCTGTCCTGTCCTGTCTCTATCCAGTCTGTCCTGTCCATGTCCTGTCTGCCCTGTCCTGTCTCTATCCAGTCTGTCCCGTCTGTCCTTCCTGCTCATGCCTAGAAAAGCATCAACGTAGACGAGAGCCGATGCATTTCAAAGGCAGACAGACAGCAGCTCTCTGCTCTAGCAGTGAACACAGACCATGGCCTGTGTTCACCTGTTAAATCATAATGAATAAGATCAGCAATACAGATCTCTCAGGCTGTTGGAGAGATTCTGCCACACAGCAGAGCACTGCCCTGTAGATACTATACTACATTGACTGATAGGAACACTAATTAAATCCCATTTTCCCTTAGGCTTCCATTGACATCGATGCGTGACTATGATACGGGTAGATTCTGTGGACGATCAGAGTAAATATACAGTAGTCTACAGGCTAAACACAAGCCGTGAAAGAGTCAGGTTAGCAGACAAAGTTTGTTAGTAACACTGGATGGCTTTTCTTTTTCACCATGGAATATTGTAAGTAAAAGTTTTAGAAGCTCCTTGAAGTCGGGCTATAAGGCTCTGGTAGCGAGGGAGCTCAGCCAGGTACAGCGCTCAACACATCCTGAAAAAAAAAAGGTACTGGCAAGAACAATAATGCCATACTCCACAATGCAACGACAATTATTCACTCAGTGTAAAGTTCAACAGGGATTGGTGTCTGTCTGTCCATGTCCGTCTGTCTGTGTCAAATCAAACTTTATTTGTCACACGCGCCGAATACAACAAGTGTAGACCTTACTGTGAAATGCTGACTTACAAGCCCTTAACCAACAATGCAGTTCAAGAAAGAGTTAAGAAAATGTCTGTCTGTCTGTCTGTCTGTCTGCGTTGTCTGTCTGTCTGTCTGTGTGTGTGTGTGTGTGTGTCTGTCTGTGTGTTGGAGTTAGATTAAGTTTCAGAGAGGAGCAGAGAATAAATGTCTGTCTCTGTCCTTCAACAGGGGTACTTCAGTAGGGAGCTCTCTCCCTCTCTCCACCGGACCAGCCAGTCACCAGCTGGTTCAGTTCATTAGAGGGCTCTCTCTCTCTCTCTCCACCGGACCAGCCAGTCACTGGGTGGTTCATTTCATTAGAGGGCTCTCTCTCTCTCTCCACCAGACCGGCCAGTCACTGGGTGGTTCATTTCAGTAAAGGGCTCTCTCTCTCTCCACCAGACCGGCCAGTCACTGGGTGGTTCATTTCAGTAAAGGGATCGCTCTCTCTCTCTCCACCGGACCGGCCAGTCAGATAAACACCAACCAACACAAGGTGAGAAACATGACCAGCAGTCCAGACATGAGGGAGAAGGAGACATGGGACGGTTGGAGCTGGAGCATGGCTGGGTACAGCTGGCAGGCTGAGGGCCCCCCTGCCCTGTCCTCCTCCTCAGGCATGTCGATAGAGACCCTCAGAGTGTGCCCTTGGCCCCGAGCCTCATCCTCCTCCTCAGAATCATCAGAAGTATAACCTTCTTCTTCCTGTAGATAGTGGTGTCTGAGCGGTGGTCCCCCGGGAGCCGAGGAGGCCTGCTGTTGCTGTCTCTGTAATCTTACCTGGTATTCAAACAGAGGACGCTTCCCTCGCTGTGTTCAGCAACGGGAGACCAAGAGAGACAGAGAACAATGAACAGACGTGGGGAATGGCCAACCGACAGGCAGGAATTAGGGGAGGATGGAAGAGGGCTGGGAGTGGGTTAGGAGGGTAAGGGACAGGGGAGGGCGTGGGTTAGGAGGGTAAGGGACAGGGAAGGGAGTGGGTTAGGAGGGTAAGGGACAGGGGAGGGAGTGGGTTAGGAGGGTAAGGGACAGGGGAGGGAGTGGGTTAGGAGGGTAAGGGACAGGGGAGGGAGTGGGTTAGGAGGGTAAAGGGACAGGGAGGGAGTGGGTTAGGAGGGTAAGGGACAGGGGAGGGAGTGGGTTAGGAGGGGAAGGGACCAGGGGAGGGGGTGGGTTAGGAGGGGAAGGGACAGGGGAGGGGGTGGGTTAGGAGGGTAAGGGACAGGGGAGGGGAGTGGGTTAGGAGGGTAAGGGACAGGGGAGGGAGTGGGTTAGGAGGGTAGGGACACGGGGAGGGGGTGGGTTAGGAGGGTAGGGACAGGGGAGGGGGTGGGTTAGGAGGGTAAGGGACAGGGGAGGGAGTGGGTTAGGGGGGGGAGGGAGTGGGTTAGGAGGGAAGGGACAGGGGAGGGAGTGGGTTAGGAGGTAAGGGACAGGGGAGGGAGTGGGTTAGGAGGGGAAGGGACAGGGGAGGGGGGTGGGTTTTAGGAGGGTAAGGGACAGGGGAGAGAGTGGGTTAGGAGGGTAAGAGACAGGGGAGGGGGTGGGTTAGGAGGGTAAGGGACAGGGGAGGGAGTGGGTTAGGGGGGGAGGGAGTGGGTTAGGAGGGGAAGGGGAAAGGGGAGGGAGTGGGTTAGGAGGGGAAGGGACAGGGGAGGGAGTGGGTTAGGAGGGAAGGGACAGGGGAGGGAGGGGGGTGGTTAGGAGGGTAAGGGACAGGGGAGGGAGTGGGTTAGGAGGGTAAGGGACAGGGGAGGGAAGTGGGTTAGGAGGGGAAGGGACAGGGGAGGGAGTGGGTTAGGAGGGGAAGGGATGAGGCCAGGGAGTGGGTTAGGAGGGGAAGGGACAGGGGAGGGAGTGGGTTAGGAGGGAAAGGGACAGGGGAGGGGGTGGGTTAGGAGGGTAAGGGACAGGGGAGGGGGTGGGTTAGGAGGTAAGGACAGGGGAGGGAGTGGGTTAGGGGGGGAGGGAGTGGGTTAGGAGGGGAAGGGACAGGGGAGGGGGTGGGTTAGGAGGGTAAGGGACAGGGGAGGGAGTGGGTTAGGGGGGGAGGGAGTGGGTTAGGAGGGGAAGGGACAGGGGAGGGAGTGGGTTAGGAGGGTAAGGGACAGGGGAGGGAGTGGGTTAGGAGGGGAAGGGACAGGGGAGGGGGTGGGTTAGGAGGGTAAGGGACAGGGGAGAGAGTGGGTTAGGAGGGTAAGAGACAGGGGAGGGAGTGGGTTAGGAGGGTAAGGGACAGGGGAGGGAGTGGGTTTAGGGGGGGAGGGAGTGGGTTAGGAGGGGAAGGGACAGGGGAGGGAGTGGGTTAG
>NW_022263660.1:20413-23035 GCF_002021735.2 Oncorhynchus kisutch
GGGGTTAGGAGGGGAAGGGACAGGGAGGGAGTGGGTTAGGAGGGGAAGGGACAGGGGAGGGAGTGGGTTAGGAAGGGGGAGGGAAGGGGAGGAGGGGGAGTGGGTTAGGAGGGAAGGGAAGGGGAGGGAGGGGAGGGAGTGGGTTAGGAGGGGAAGGGACAGGGGAGGGGTAGTGGGTTAGGAGGGGAAGGGACAGGGGAGGGAGTGGGTTAGGAGGGGAAGGGACAGGGGAGGTAGTGGGTTAGGAGGGGAAGGGACAGGGGAGGAGTGGGTTAGGAGGGGAAGGGACAGGGGAGGTAGTGGGTTAGGAGGGGAAGGGACAGGGGGGTAGGGGTTAGGAGGGGAAGGGGACAGGGGAGGGAGTGGGTTAGGAGGGGAAGGGACAGGGGAGGGAGGGGTTAGGAAGGGGAGGGACAGGGGAGGGAGTGGGTTAGGAGGGGAAGGGACAGGGGAGGGATGTTAGGAGGGGGAAGGGACAGGGGAGGTCGTGGGTTAGGAGGGAAGGGACAGGGGAGGGAGTGGGTTAGGAGGGGAAGGGACAGGGGAGGTAGTGGGTTAGGAGGGGAAGGGACAGGGGAGGGAGTGGGTTAGGAGGGGAAGGGACAGGGGAGGAGTGGGTTAGGAGGGGAATGGGACAGGGGAGGGAGTGGGTTAGGAAGGGGAGGGACAGGGGGGTGAGTGGGTTAGGAAGGGGAGGGACAGGGGAGGGAGTGGGTTAGGAGGGGAAGGGACAGGGGAGGGAGTGGGTTAGGAGGGGAAGGGACAGGGGAGGGAGTGGGTTAGGAGGGGAAGGGACAGGGGAGGGAGTGGGTTAGGAGGGGAAGGGACAGGGGAGGGAGTGGGTTAGGAGGGGAAGGGACAGGGGAGGGGGTGGGTTTAGGAGGGGAAGGGACAGGGGTGGGGAGTGGGTTAGGAGGGGAAGGGACAGGGGAGGGAGTGGGTTAGGAGGGGGAAGGGACAGGGGAGGGAGTGGGTTAGAGGGGAAGGGACCAGGGGAGGGAGTGGGTTAGGAGGGGAAGGGACAGGGGAGGGAGTCGGTTAGGAGGGGAAGGGACAGGGAAGGGAGTGGGTTAGGAGGGGAAGGGACAGGGGTGGGAGTGGGTTAGGAAGGGGAGGGACAGGGGTGGGAGTGGGTTAGGAAGGGGAGGGACAGGGGAGGGAGTGGGTTAGGAGGGGAAGGGACAGGGGTGGGAGTGGGTTAGGAAGGGGAGGGACAGGGGAGGGAGTGGGTTAGGAGGGGAAGGGACAGGGGAGGGAGTGGGTAGGAGGGGGAGGGACAGGGGAGGGAGTGGGTTAGGAGGGGAAGGGACAGGGGAGGGAGTGGGTTAGGAGGGGAAGGGACAGGGGAGGGAGTGGGTTAGGAGGGGAAGGGACAGGGGAGGGAGTGGGTTAGGAGGGGAAGCGACAGGGGGAAGGAGGGAGGTTGGGGAGTAGGTAAATGGTGGAATGTAAGGGAGGAGTTAAAAAAGAAATCAAGTTCTCTCTGGGAGTACTCTCTGAACTCTGACATTAGTGAGTGGTGGGTTCCATCACTGAGCTTCAGCCTGACTCAGACTCTCGGTTTCTGGGCAGTGAGAGTTAGGGTCCAGGGTGGCCGGACCAGGCTGGACCAACCTCCAGGGAAGCGGTGACAGCAGCAGCAGCATATTTGGGACTGGAGAGTTTTTATGGGGCTCTGCTCCTCCATGGCTGGGGTTAGATTGGATGGCTGGGGTTAGGTTGGATAAAGGCCTTCTCTGGCAGGTAAAATGCTAGCTAGTGCAAACCGTTTGTTTGGCAGTGCAACGTCTTGGATCATAACACCGTTAGGTGGAGAACCACCATAGAAACTGGCTTGGTGCAGGTTGGCTAGACCACAGTGTTCCCTCCTCCTCACTGCCATCCCACAGCCAGTCAGTCAGTCAATGAGCCGGTCTTAAAGAGATGAGCTTATCAAATACATTGAAGTTTATTGGGAATTGGGAGGCTCATATTTGGGATTTGTTGGTAATGTGTTCATGAAGATAGAAAAAGACATCTGAAATGTTTTACTACAATATCAAGTCAGGTAAGACTGCTTGGTAAATCACCAGACTAGTGTATTATACTGCAATTGTATATGTATTTTTGGGGTGATATTTTAGAAACATGATCATCTCCATTCATAGAAATTGTGCCATAGGCCTATCATTTAAAAATGCCTATACTCAATAGAGATGGAAAGTTAAGATTATTCTTATTATTTTAGATGTGTTTTTAAATGTTCTGAGGGAAGTGCTTAGTATTCTTCAGGTACATAGGCAGGACATGAGAAGAGTCTGGAGCAGGCAGGATACCCAGGTAGCTGGAGGCAGCTTCAAGTCTGGGAGTAAAATTGTTTTTTCAGCCCCATGGCAGTAGAGGGGCGAGGGGAGGGGAGCGGTGATGCTCGGTTACCCAAGGCCTGAACACCTCTCTGGGTCTCCGGATCCTCCTCAGGAGAAGGGGGTGGAGGTAGAGGAGGAGGTGGTGGAAGATATGGAGGAGGAGGAGGAAGAGGGAGTGGATATGAATGTGGGGCAGGGCACGACTTTGAAAGGAGAGGAGGAGGAGGAAGACGAGGAGGAGGAGAGGATTGATAGACGACACAAAGGGGGGAGAGAG
>NW_022263661.1:0-46922 GCF_002021735.2 Oncorhynchus kisutch
AATTATAGGGACATGTGGACAATTTTCAGCAAGTTGCAGCATTGAAATACAGAAATAACCACTTTTCCATAAACAAGTCTCTAAATCATGTTGATGCACTCTGGATGCATTTTTTTGCAGAACTGTTTAAACTAGATGATAGGAACACTGTGGACAATTTTCAGCAAGTTGCAGCATTGAAATACAGAAATAACCACTTTTCAATAAACAAGCTCTAAATCATGTTTGATGCACTCTGGATGTCAAATTTTTGCTGTGCTGTCTATTTGAGAGAATGAACTGTGGACAGTTTTCAGCAAGTTGCAACATTGAAATACAGAAATAACCACTTCCATAAACAAGCTCTAAATCATATTTGATGCACTCTGGATGTATTTTTGCAGAACTGTTTAAACTAGATGATAGGAACACTGTGGACAATTTTCAGCAAGTTGCAGCATTGAAATACAGAAATAACCACTTTTCCATAAACAAGCTCTAAATCAAATTTGCTGCACCCTGGATGAAGTATTTTATTTGCAGAACTGTTTAAACTAGATTATAGGAACACTGTGGACAATTTCAGCAAGTTGCAGCATTGAAATACAGAAATAACCACTTTTCCATAAACAAGCTCTAAATCATGTTGCTGCACTCTGGAAGTATTTTGTTTGCAGAACTGTTTAAACTAAATTATAGGAACACTGTGGACAATTTTCAGCAAGTTGCAGCATTGAAATACAAGAAATAACCACTTTTTCCATAAACAAGGTCTAAAATCATGTTTGATTGCACTCTGGATGCAATGTTTTTTCCAGAACTGTTTAAACTAGATGATAGGAACACCTGTGGAACATTTTCAGCAAGTTGCAGCATTGACATACAAAAAACACTTTTTTTTCATGAACAACCTCTAATCATGTTTGATGCACTCTGGAAGTATTTTGTTTGCAGAACTGTTTAAACTAGATTATAGGGACACTGTGGACAATTTTCAGCAAGTTTGCAGCATTGATATACAGAAAAATAACCACTTTTCCCTTAAACAAGGTCTAAAATCACGTTTGATTGCACTCTGGATGCAATGTTTTTTCCAGAACTGTTTAAAAACTAGATGATAGGAACACTGTGGACAATTTTCAGCAAGTTGCAGCATTGAAATACTGAAATAACCACTTTTCCATAAACAACTCTAAATCATGTTTGATGCACTCTGGATGTCCAATTTTTGCTGTGCTTAGTCTATTTGAGATGAAATTAACATTGTGGACAGTTTTCAGCAAGTTGCAACATTGAAATAAAGAAAACACTTTTTTTTCATAAACAAGCTCTAAAATCATGTTTGATGCACTCTGGATGTCCATTTTTGCTGTGCTGTCTATTTGAGATGAAATGAACATTGTGGACAGTTTCAGCAAGTTGCAACATTGAAATGCAGAAATAACCACTTTTCCATAACAAGCTCTAAATCAATATTTGCTGCACCCTGGAAGTATTTTATTGCAGAACTGTTTGAAACTAGATTATAGGAACACTGTGGACAATTTTCAGCAAGTTGCAGCATTGAAAGACTGAAATAACCACTTTTCCATAAACAAGCTCTAAATCATGTTTTGATGCACTCTTGATGTCCAATTTTTGCTGTCCTGTCTATTTGAGATGAAATTAACATTGTGGACAGTTTTCAGCAAGTTGCAACATTGAAATACAGAAATAACCACCTTTCCATAAACAAGCTCTAAATCAATATTTGCTGCACCCTGGAAGTATTTTATTTGCAGAACAGTTTAACTAGATTATAGGAACACTGTGGACAATTTTCAGCAAGTTGCAGCATTGAAATACAGAAAACACTTTTTTTTCATTAACAAGCTCTAAATCATGTTTGATCACTCTGGATGTCCAATTTTTGCTGTGCTGTCTATTTGAGATGAAATGAACATTGTGGACAGTTTTCAGCAAGTTGCAACATTGAAATAAAGGAAACACTTTTTTTTCATAAACAAGCTCTAAATAATGTTTGATGCACTCTGGATGTCCAATTTTGCTGGGCTGTCTATTTGAGATGAAATGAACATTGTGGACAGTTTTCAGCAAGTTGCAACATTGAAATGCAGAAATGACCACTTTTCCATAAACAAGCTCTAAATCAATATTTCCTGCACCCTGGAAGTATTTTATTTGCAGAACTGTTTAAAACTAGATTATAGGAACACTGTGGACAATTTTCAGCAAGTTGCAGCATTGAAATACAGAAATAACCACTTTTCCATAAACAAGCTCTAATCAATATTTGCTGCACCCTGGAAGTATTTTATTTGCAGAACTGTTTAAACTAGATTATAGGAACACTGTGGACAATTTTCAGCAAGTTGCAGAATTGAAATACAGAAATAACCACTTTTCCATTAACAAGTTCTAAATCATGTTTGCTGCACTCTGGAAGTATTTTGTTTGCAGAACTGTTTAAACTAAATTATAGGGACACTGTGGACAATTTTCAGCAAGTTGCAGCATTGAAATACAGAAATAACCACTTTTCCATAAACAAGGTCTAAATCATGTTTGATTGCACTCTGGATGCAATGTTTTTTCCAGAACTGTTTAAACTAGATGATAGGAACACTGTGGACAATTTTCAGCAAGTTGCAGCATTGACATACAAAAAACACTTTTTTTTCATAAACAAGCTCTAAATCATGTTTGATGCACTCTGGAAGTATTTTGTTTGCAGAACTGTTTAAACTAGATTACAGGGACACTGTGGACAATTTTCAGCAAGTTGCAGCATTGATATACAGAAATAACCACTTTTCCTTAAACAAGGTCTAAAATCACGTTTGATTGCACTCTGGATGCAATGTTTTTTTCCAGAACTGTTTAAACTAGATGATAGGAACACTGTGGACAATTTTCAGCAAGTTGCAGCATTGAAATACTGAAATAACCACTTTTCCATAAACAAGCTCTAAATCATGTTTGATGCACTCTGGATGTCCAATTTTTGCTGTGCTGTCTATTTGAGATGAAATGAACATTGTGGACAGTTTTCAGCAAGTTGCAACATTGAAATGCAGAAATAACCACTTTTCCATAAACAAGCTCTAAATCAATATTTGCTGCACCCTGGAAGTATTTTATTTGCAGAACTGTTGAAACTAGATTATAGGAACACTGTGGACAATTTTCAGCAAGTTGCAGCATTGAAATACTGAAATAACCACTTTTCCATTAACAAGTTCTAAATCATGTTTGCTGCACTCTGGAAGTATTTTGTTTGCAGAACTGTTTAAACTAAATTATAGGGACACTGTGGACAATTTTCAGCAAGTTGCAGCATTGAAATACAGAAATAACCACTTTTCCATAAACAAGGTCTAAATCATGTTTGATTGCACTCTGGATGCAATGTTTTTTCCAGAACTGTTTAAACTAGATGATAGGAACATTGTGGACAGTTTTCAGCAAGTTGCAACATTGAAATAAAGAAAACACTTTTTTTCATAAACAAGCTCTAAATAATGTTTGATGCACTCTTGATGTCCAATTTTTGCTGTCCTGTCTATTGAGATGAAATTAACATTGTGGACAGTTTTCAGCAAGTTGCAACATTGAAATACAGAAATAACCACTTTTCCATAAACAAGCTCTAAATCAATATTTGCTGCACCCTGGAAGTATTTTATTTGCAGAACAGTTTAAACTAGATTATAGGAACACTGTGGACAATTTTCAGCAAGTTGCAGCATTGAAATACAGAAAACACTTTTTTTTCATTAACAAGCTCTAAATCATGTTTGATCACTCTGGATGTCCAATTTTTGCTGTGCTGTCTATTTGAGATGAAATGAACATTGTGGACAGTTTTCAGCAAGTTGCAACATTGAAATAAAGAAAACACTTTTTTTCATAAACAAGCTCTAAATAATGTTTGATGCACTCTGGATGTCCAATTTTTGCTGGGCTGTCTATTTGAGATGAAATGAACATTGTGGACAGTTTTCAGCAAGTTGCAACATTGAAATGCAGAAATAACCACTTTTCCATAAACAGGCTCTAAATCAATATTTCCTGCACCCTGGAAGTATTTTATTTGCAGAACTGTTTAAACTAGATTATAGGAACACTGTGGACAATTTTCAGCAAGTTGCAGCATTGAAATACAGAAATAACCACTTTTCCATAAACAAGCTCTAATCAATATTTGCTGCACCCTGGAAGTATTTTATTTGCAGAACTGTTTAAACTAGTTTATAGGAACACTGTGGACAATTTTCAGCAAGTTGCAGCATTGAAATACAGAAATAACCACTTTTCCATTAACAAGTTCTAAATCATGTTTGCTGCACTCTGGAAGTATTTTGTTTGCAGAACTGTTTAAACTAAATTATAGGGACACTGTGGACAATTTTCAGCAAATTGCAGCATTGAAATACAGAAATAACCACTTTTCCATAAACTTGCTCTAAATCCTGTTTGCTGCACTCTGGAAGTATTTTGTTTGCAGAACTGTTTAAACTAAATTATAGGGACACTGTGGACAATTTTCAGCAAGTTGCAGCATTGAAATACAGAAATAACCACTTTTCCATAAACAAGGTCTAAAATCATGTTTGATTGCACTCTGGATGCAATGTTTTTTCCAGAACTGTTTAAACTAGATGATAGGAACACTGTGGACAATTTTCAGCAAGTTGCAGCATTGAAATACTGAAATAACCACTTTTCCATAAACAAGCTCTAAATAATGTTTGATGCACTCTTGATGTCCAATTTTTGCTGTCCTGTCTATTTGAGTTGAAATTAACATTGTGGACAGTTTTCAGCAAGTTGCAACATTGAAATACAGAAATAACCACTTTTCCATAAACAAGCTCTAAATCAATATTTGCTGCACCCTGGAAGTATTTTATTTGCAGAACAGTTTAAACTAGATTATAGGAACACTGTGGACAATTTTCAGCAAGTTGCAGCATTGAAATACAGAAAACACTTTTTTTTCATTAACAAGCTCTAAATCATGTTTGATCACTCTGGATGTCCAATTTTTGCTGTGCTGTCTATTTGAGATGAAATGAACATTGTGGACAGTTTTCAGCAAGTTGCAACATTGAAATATTGAAAACACTTTTTTTCATAAACAAGCTCTAAATCATGTTTGATGCACTCTGGATGTCCAATTTTTGCTGGGCTGTCTATTTGAGATGAAATGAACATTGTGGACAGTTTTCAGCAAGTTGCAACATTGAAATGCAGAAATAACCACTTTTCCATAAACAAGCTCTAAATCAATATTCGCTGCACCCTGGAAGTTTTTTAGTTGCAGAACAGTTTAAACTAGATTATAGGAACACTGTGGACAATTTTCAGCAAGTTGCAACATTGAAATACAGAAATAACCACTTTTCCATAAACAAGTTCTAAATCATGTTTGCTGCACTCTGGAAGTATTTTGTTTGCAGAACTGTTTAAACTAAATTATAGGGACACTGTGGACAATTTTCAGCAAGTTGCAGCATTGAAATACAGAAATAACCACTTTTCCATAAACAAGGTCTAAAATCATGTTTGATTGCACTCTGGATGCAATGTCTTTTCCAGAACTGTTTAAACTAGATGATAGGAACACTGTGGACAATTTTCAGCAAGTTGCAGCATTGAAATACTGAAATAACCACTTTTCCATAAACAAGCTCTAAATCATGTTTGATGCACTCTGGATGTCCAATGTTTGCTGTGCTGTCTATTTGAGATGAAATGAACATTGTGGACAGTTTTCAGCAAGTTGCAACATTGAAATGCAGAAATAACCACTTTTCCATAAACAAGCTCCAAATCAATATTTGCTGCACCCTGGAAGTATTTTATTTGCAGAACTGTTGAAACTAGATTATAGGAACACTGTGGACAATTTTCAGCAAGTTGCAGCATTGAAATACAGAAATAACCACATTTCCATAAACAAGCTCTAAATCAATATTTGCTGCACCCTGGAAGTATTTTATTTGCAGAACTGTTTAAACTAGATTATAGGAACACTGTGGACAATTTTCAGCAAGTTGCAGCATTGAAATACAGAAATAACCACTTTTCCATTAACAAGTTCTAAATCATGTTTGCTGCACTCTGGAAGTATTTTGTTTGCAGAACTGTTTAAACTAAATTATAGGGACACTGTGGACAATTTTCAGCAAGTTGCAGCATTGAAATACAGAAATAACCACTTTTCCATAAACAAGGTCTAAAATCATGTTTGATTGCACTCTGGATGCAATGTTTTTTCCAGAACTGTTTAAACTAGATGATAGGAACACTGTGGACAATTTTCAGCAAGTTGCAGCATTGAAATACTGAAATAACCACTTTTCCATAAACAAGCTCTAAATCATGTTTGATGCACTCTGGATGTCCAATTTTTGCTGTGCTGTCTATTTGAGATGAAATTAACATTGTGGACAGTTTTCAGCAAGTTGCAACATTGAAATAAAGAAAACACTTTTTTTTCATAAACAAGCTCTAAATCATGTTTGATGCACTCTGGATGTCCAATTTTTGCTGTGCTGTCTATTTGAGATGAAATGAACATTGTGGACAGTTTTCAGCAAGTTGCAACATTGAAATGCAGAAATAACCACTTTTCCATAAACAAGCTCTAAATCAATATTTGCTGCACCCTGGAAGTATTTTATTTGCAGAACTGTTGAAACTAGATTATAGGAACACTGTGGACAATTTTCAGCAAGTTGCAGCATTGAAATACTGAAATAACCACTTTTCCATAAACAAGCTCTAAATCATGTTTGATGCACTCTTGATGTCCAATTTTTGCTGTGCTGTCTATTTGAGATGAAATGAACATTGTGGACAGTTTTCAGCAAGTTGCAACATTGAAATGCAGAAATAACCACTTTTCCATAAACAAGCTCTAAATCAATATTCGCTGCACCCTGGAAGTTTTTTAGTTGCAGAACAGTTTAAACTAGATTATAGGAACACTGTGGACAATTTTCAGCAAGTTGCAACATTGAAATACAGAAATAACCACTTTTCCATAAACAAGTTCTAAATCATGTTTGCTGCACTCTGGAAGTATTTTGTTTGCAGAACTGTTTAAACTAAATTATAGGGACACTGTGGACAATTTTCAGCAAGTTGCAGCATTGAAATACAGAAATAACCACTTTTCCATAAACAAGGTCTAAAATCATGTTTGATTGCACTCTGGATGCAATGTCTTTTCCAGAACTGTTTAAACTAGATGATAGGAACACTGTGGACAATTTTCAGCAAGTTGCAGCATTGAAATACTGAAATAACCACTTTTCCATAAACAAGCTCTAAATCATGTTTGATGCACTCTGGATGTCCAATGTTTGCTGTGCTGTCTATTTGAGATGAAATGAACATTGTGGACAGTTTTCAGCAAGTTGCAACATTGAAATGCAGAAATAACCACTTTTCCATAAACAAGCTCCAAATCAATATTTGCTGCACCCTGGAAGTATTTTATTTGCAGAACTGTTGAAACTAGATTATAGGAACACTGTGGACAATTTTCAGCAAGTTGCAGCATTGAAATACAGAAATAACCACATTTCCATAAACAAGCTCTAAATCAATATTTGCTGCACCCTGGAAGTATTTTATTTGCAGAACTGTTTAAACTAGATTATAGGAACACTGTGGACAATTTTCAGCAAGTTGCAGCATTGAAATACAGAAATAACCACTTTTCCATTAACAAGTTCTAAATCATGTTTGCTGCACTCTGGAAGTATTTTGTTTGCAGAACTGTTTAAACTAAATTATAGGGACACTGTGGACAATTTTCAGCAAGTTGCAGCATTGAAATACAGAAATAACCACTTTTCCATAAACAAGGTCTAAAATCATGTTTGATTGCACTCTGGATGCAATGTTTTTTCCAGAACTGTTTAAACTAGATGATAGGAACACTGTGGACAATTTTCAGCAAGTTGCAGCATTGAAATACTGAAATAACCACTTTTCCATAAACAAGCTCTAAATCATGTTTGATGCACTCTGGATGTCCAATTTTTGCTGTGCTGTCTATTTGAGATGAAATTAACATTGTGGACAGTTTTCAGCAAGTTGCAACATTGAAATAAAGAAAACACTTTTTTTTCATAAACAAGCTCTAAATCATGTTTGATGCACTCTGGATGTCCAATTTTTGCTGTGCTGTCTATTTGAGATGAAATGAACATTGTGGACAGTTTTCAGCAAGTTGCAACATTGAAATGCAGAAATAACCACTTTTCCATAAACAAGCTCTAAATCAATATTTGCTGCACCCTGGAAGTATTTTATTTGCAGAACTGTTGAAACTAGATTATAGGAACACTGTGGACAATTTTCAGCAAGTTGCAGCATTGAAATACTGAAATAACCACTTTTCCATAAACAAGCTCTAAATCATGTTTGATGCACTCTTGATGTCCAATTTTTGCTGTCCTGTCTATTTGAGATGAAATTAACATTGTGGACAGTTTTCAGCAAGTTGCAACATTGAAATACAGAAATAACCACTTTTCCATAAACAAGCTCTAAATCAATATTTGCTGCACCCTGGAAGTATTTTATTTGCTGAACAGTTTAAACTAGATTATAGGAACACTGTGGACAATTTTCAGCAAGTTGCAGCATTGAAATACAGAAAACACTTTTTTTTCATTAACAAGCTCTAAATCATGTTTGATCACTCTGGATGTCCAATTTTTGCTGTGCTGTCTATTTGAGATGAAATGAACATTGTGGACAGTTTTCAGCAAGTTGCAACATTGAAATAAAGAAAACACTTTTTTTCATAAACAAGCTCTAAATAATGTTTGATGCACTCTGGATGTCCAATTTTTGCTGGGCTGTCTATTTGAGATGAAATGAACATTGTGGACAGTTTTCAGCAAGTTGCAACATTGAAATGCAGAAATAACCACTTTTCCATAAACAAGCTCTAAATCAATATTTCCTGCACCCTGGAAGTATTTTATTTGCAGAACTGTTTAAACTAGATTATAGGAACACTGTGGACAATTTTCAGCAAGTTGCAGCATTGAAATACAGAAATAACCACTTTTCCATAAACAAGCTCTAATCAATATTTGCTGCACCCTGGAAGTATTTTATTTGCAGAACTGTTTAAACTAGATTATAGGAACACTGTGGACAATTTTCAGCAAGTTGCAGCATTGAAATACAGAAATAACCACTTTTCCATTAACAAGTTCTAAATCATGTTTGCTGCACTCTGGAAGTATTTTGTTTGCAGAACTGTTTAAACTAAATTATAGGGACACTGTGGACAATTTTCAGCAAGTTGCAGCATTGAAATACAGAAATAACCACTTTTCCATAAACAAGCTCTAATCAATATTTGCTGCACCCTGGAAGTATTTTATTTGCAGAACTGTTTAAACTAGATTATAGGAACACTGTGGACAATTTTCAGCAAGTTGCAGCATTGAAATACAGAAATAACCACTTTTCCATTAACAAGTTCTAAATCATGTTTGCTGCACTCTGGAAGTATTTTGTTTGCAGAACTGTTTAAACTAAATTATAGGGACACTGTGGACAATTTTCAGCAAGTTGCAGCATTGAAATAAAGAAAACACTTTTTTTCATAAACAAGCTCTAAATCATGTTTGATGCACTCTGGATGTCCAATTTTTGCTGTGCTGTCTATTTGAGATGAAATGAACATTGTGGACAGTTTTCAGCAAGTTGCAACATTGAAATGCAGAAATAACCACTTTTCCATAAACAAGCTCTAAATCAATATTTGCTGCACCCTGGAAGTATTTTATTTGCAGAACTGTTGAAACTAGATTATAGGAACACTGTGGACAATTTTCAGCAAGTTGCAGCATTGAAATACTGAAATAACCACTTTTCCATAAACAAGCTCTAAATCATGTTTGATGCACTCTTGATGTCCAATTTTTGCTGTCCTGTCTATTTGAGATGAAATTAACATTGTGGACAGTTTTCAGCAAGTTGCAACATTGAAATACAGAAATAACCACTTTTCCATAAACAAGCTCTAAATCAATATTTGCTGCACCCTGGAAGTATTTTATTTGCTGAACAGTTTAAACTAGATTATAGGAACACTGTGGACAATTTTCAGCAAGTTGCAGCATTGAAATACAGAAAACACTTTTTTTTCATTAACAAGCTCTAAATCATGTTTGATCACTCTGGATGTCCAATTTTTGCTGTGCTGTCTATTTGAGATGAAATGAACATTGTGGACAGTTTTCAGCAAGTTGCAACATTGAAATAAAGAAAACACTTTTTTTCATAAACAAGCTCTAAATAATGTTTGATGCACTCTGGATGTCCAATTTTTGCTGGGCTGTCTATTTGAGATGAAATGAACATTGTGGACAGTTTTCAGCAAGTTGCAACATTGAAATGCAGAAATAACCACTTTTCCATAAACAAGCTCTAAATCAATATTTCCTGCACCCTGGAAGTATTTTATTTGCAGAACTGTTTAAACTAGATTATAGGAACACTGTGGACAATTTTCAGCAAGTTGCAGCATTGAAATACAGAAATAACCACTTTTCCATAAACAAGCTCTAATCAATATTTGCTGCACCCTGGAAGTATTTTATTTGCAGAACTGTTTAAACTAGATTATAGGAACACTGTGGACAATTTTCAGCAAGTTGCAGCATTGAAATACAGAAATAACCACTTTTCCATTAACAAGTTCTAAATCATGTTTGCTGCACTCTGGAAGTATTTTGTTTGCAGAACTGTTTAAACTAAATTATAGGGACACTGTGGACAATTTTCAGCAAGTTGCAGCATTGAAATACAGAAATAACCACTTTTCCATAAACAAGGTCTAAAATCATGTTTGATTGCACTCTGGATGCAATGTTTTTTCCAGAACTGTTTAAACTAGATGATAGGAACACTGTGGACAATTTTCAGCAAGTTGCAGCATTGAAATACTGAAATAACCACTTTTCCATAAACAAGCTCTAAATCATGTTTGATGCACTCTTGATGTCCAATTTTTGCTGTCCTGTCTATTTGAGATGAAATTAACATTGTGGACAGTTTTCAGCAAGTTGCAACATTGAAATACAGAAATAACCACTTTTCCATAAACAAGCTCTAAATCAATATTTGCTGCACCCTGGAAGTATTTTGTTGCTGAACAGTTTAAACTAAATTATAGGGACACTGTGGACAATTTTCAGCAAGTTGCAGCATTGAAATACAGAAATAACCACTTTTCCATAAACAAGGTCTAAAATCATGTTTGATTGCACTCTGGATGCAATGTCTTTTCCAGAACTGTTTAAACTAGATGATAGGAACACTGTGGACAATTTTCAGCAAGTTGCAGCATTGAAATACTGAAATAACCACTTTTCCATAAACAAGCTCTAAATCATGTTTGATGCACTCTTGATGTCCAATTTTTGCTGTCCTGTCTATTTGAGATGAAATTAACATTGTGGACAGTTTTCAGCAAGTTGCAACATTGAAATACAGAAATAACCACTTTTCCATAAACAAGCTCTAAATCAATATTTGCTGCACCCTGGAAGTATTTTATTTGCTGAACAGTTTAAACTAGATTATAGGAACACTGTGGACAATTTTCAGCAAGTTGCAGCATTGAAATACAGAAAACACTTTTTTTTCATTAACAAGCTCTAAATCATGTTTGATCACTCTGGATGTCCAATTTTTGCTGTGCTGTCTATTTGAGATGAAATGAACATTGTGGACAGTTTTCAGCAAGTTGCAACATTGAAATAAAGAAAACACTTTTTTTCATAAACAAGCTCTAAATAATGTTTGATGCACTCTGGATGTCCAATTTTTGCTGGGCTGTCTATTTGAGATGAAATGAACATTGTGGACAGTTTTCAGCAAGTTGCAACATTGAAATGCAGAAATAACCACTTTTCCATAAACAAGCTCTAAATCAATATTTCCTGCACCCTGGAAGTATTTTATTTGCAGAACTGTTTAAACTAGATTATAGGAACACTGTGGACAATTTTCAGCAAGTTGCAGCATTGAAATACAGAAATAACCACTTTTCCATAAACATGCTCTAATCAATATTTGCTGCACCCTGGAAGTATTTTATTTGCAGAACTGTTTAAACTAGATTATAGGAACACTGTGGACAATTTTCAGCAAGTTGCAGCATTGAAATACAGAAATAACCACTTTTCCATTAACAAGTTCTAAATCATGTTTGCTGCACTCTGGAAGTATTTTGTTTGCAGAACTGTTTAAACTAAATTATAGGGACACTGTGGACAATTTTCAGCAAGTTGCAGCATTGAAATACAGAAATAACCACTTTTCCATAAACAAGGTCTAAAATCATGTTTGATTGCACTCTGGATGCAATGTTTTTTCCAGAACTGTTTAAACTAGATGATAGGAACACTGTGGACAATTTTCAGCAAGTTGCAGCATTGAAATACTGAAATAACCACTTTTCCATAAACAAGCTCTAAATCATGTTTGATGCACTCTTGATGTCCAATTTTTGCTGTCCTGTCTATTTGAGATGAAATTAACATTGTGGACAGTTTTCAGCAAGTTGCAACATTGAAATACAGAAATAACCACTTTTCCATAAACAAGCTCTAAATCAATATTTGCTGCACCCTGGAAGTATTTTTTTGCTGAACAGTTTAAACTAAATTATAGGGACACTGTGGACAATTTTCAGCAAGTTGCAGCATTGAAATACAGAAATAACCACTTTTCCATAAACAAGGTCTAAAATCATGTTTGATTGCACTCTGGATGCAATGTCTTTTCCAGAACTGTTTAAACTAGATGATAGGAACACTGTGGACAATTTTCAGCAAGTTGCAGCATTGAAATACTGAAATAACCACTTTTCCATAAACAAGCTCTAAATCATGTTTGATGCACTCTTGATGTCCAATTTTTGCTGTCCTGTCTATTTGAGATGAAATTAACATTGTGGACAGTTTTCAGCAAGTTGCAACATTGAAATACAGAAATAACCACTTTTCCATAAACAAGCTCTAAATCAATATTTGCTGCACCCTGGAAGTATTTTATTTGCTGAACAGTTTAAACTAGATTATAGGAACACTGTGGACAATTTTCAGCAAGTTGCAGCATTGAAATACAGAAAACACTTTTTTTTCATTAACAAGCTCTAAATCATGTTTGATCACTCTGGATGTCCAATTTTTGCTGTGCTGTCTATTTGAGATGAAATGAACATTGTGGACAGTTTTCAGCAAGTTGCAACATTGAAATAAAGAAAACACTTTTTTTCATAAACAAGCTCTAAATAATGTTTGATGCACTCTGGATGTCCAATTTTTGCTGGGCTGTCTATTTGAGATGAAATGAACATTGTGGACAGTTTTCAGCAAGTTGCAACATTGAAATGCAGAAATAACCACTTTTCCATAAACAAGCTCTAAATCAATATTTCCTGCACCCTGGAAGTATTTTATTTGCAGAACTGTTTAAACTAGATTATAGGAACACTGTGGACAATTTTCAGCAAGTTGCAGCATTGAAATACAGAAATAACCACTTTTCCATAAACAAGCTCTAATCAATATTTGCTGCACCCTGGAAGTATTTTATTTGCAGAACTGTTTAAACTAGATTATAGGAACACTGTGGACAATTTTCAGCAAGTTGCAGCATTGAAATACAGAAATAACCACTTTTCCATTAACAAGTTCTAAATCATGTTTGCTGCACTCTGGAAGTATTTTGTTTGCAGAACTGTTTAAACTAAATTATAGGGACACTGTGGACAATTTTCAGCAAGTTGCAGCATTGAAATACAGAAATAACCACTTTTCCATAAACAAGGTCTAAAATCATGTTTGATTGCACTCTGGAAGTATTTTATTTGCAGAACTGTTTAAACTAGATTATAGGAACACTGTGGACAATTTTCAGCAAGTTGCAGCATTGAAATACAGAAATAACCACTTTTCCATTAACAAGTTCTAAATCATGTTTGCTGCACTCTGGAAGTATTTTGTTTGCAGAACTGTTTAAACTAAATTATAGGGACACTGTGGACAATTTTCAGCAAGTTGCAGCATTGAATACAGAAATAACCACTTTTCCATAAACAAGGTCTAAAATCATGTTTGATTGCACTCTGGATGCAATGTTTTTTCCAGAACTGTTTAAACTAGATGATAGGAACACTGTGGACAATTTTCAGCAAGTTGCAGCATTGAAATACTGAAATAACCACTTTTCCATAAACAAGCTCTAAATCATGTTTGATGCACTCTTGATGTCCAATTTTTGCTGTCCTGTCTATTTGAGATGAAATTAACATTGTGGACAGTTTTCAGCAAGTTGCAACATTGAAATACAGAAATAACCACTTTTCCATAAACAAGCTCTAAATCAATATTTGCTGCACCCTGGAAGTATTTTTTTGCTGAACAGTTTAAACTAGATTATAGGAACACTGTGGACAATTTTCAGCAAGTTGCAACATTGAAATACAGAAATAACCACTTTTCCATAAACAAGTTCTAAATCATGTTTGCTGCACTCTGGAAGTATTTTGTTTGCAGAACTGTTTAAACTAAATTATAGGGACACTGTGGACAATTTTCAGCAAGTTGCAGCATTGAAATACAGAAATAACCACTTTTCCATAAACAAGGTCTAAAATCATGTTTGATTGCACTCTGGATGCAATGTCTTTTCCAGAACTGTTTAAACTAGATGATAGGAACACTGTGGACAATTTTCAGCAAGTTGCAGCATTGAAATACTGAAATAACCACTTTTCCATAAACAAGCTCTAAATCATGTTTGATGCACTCTGGATGTCCAATGTTTGCTGTGCTGTCTATTTGAGATGAAATGAACATTGTGGACAGTTTTCAGCAAGTTGCAACATTGAAATGCAGAAATAACCACTTTTCCATAAACAAGCTCCAAATCAATATTTGCTGCACCCTGGAAGTATTTTATTTGCAGAACTGTTGAAACTAGATTATAGGAACACTGTGGACAATTTTCAGCAAGTTGCAGCATTGAAATACAGAAATAACCACATTTCCATAAACAAGCTCTAAATCAATATTTGCTGCACCCTGGAAGTATTTTATTTGCAGAACTGTTTAAACTAGATTATAGGAACACTGTGGACAATTTTCAGCAAGTTGCAGCATTGAAATACAGAAATAACCACTTTTCCATTAACAAGTTCTAAATCATGTTTGCTGCACTCTGGAAGTATTTTGTTTGCAGAACTGTTTAAACTAAATTATAGGGACACTGTGGACAATTTTCAGCAAGTTGCAGCATTGAAATACAGAAATAACCACTTTTCCATAAACAAGGTCTAAAATCATGTTTGATTGCACTCTGGATGCAATGTTTTTTCCAGAACTGTTTAAACTAGATGATAGGAACACTGTGGACAATTTTCAGCAAGTTGCAGCATTGAAATACTGAAATAACCACTTTTCCATAAACAAGCTCTAAATCATGTTTGATGCACTCTGGATGTCCAATTTTTGCTGTGCTGTCTATTTGAGATGAAATTAACATTGTGGACAGTTTTCAGCAAGTTGCAACATTGAAATAAAGAAAACACTTTTTTTTCATAAACAAGCTCTAAATCATGTTTGATGCACTCTGGATGTCCAATTTTTGCTGTGCTGTCTATTTGAGATGAAATGAACATTGTGGACAGTTTTCAGCAAGTTGCAACATTGAAATGCAGAAATAACCACTTTTCCATAAACAAGCTCTAAATCAATATTTGCTGCACCCTGGAAGTATTTTATTTGCAGAACTGTTGAAACTAGATTATAGGAACACTGTGGACAATTTTCAGCAAGTTGCAGCATTGAAATACTGAAATAACCACTTTTCCATAAACAAGCTCTAAATCATGTTTGATGCACTCTTGATGTCCAATTTTTGCTGTCCTGTCTATTTGAGATGAAATTAACATTGTGGACAGTTTTCAGCAAGTTGCAACATTGAAATACAGAAATAACCACTTTTCCATAAACAAGCTCTAAATCAATATTTGCTGCACCCTGGAAGTATTTTATTTGCTGAACAGTTTAAACTAGATTATAGGAACACTGTGGACAATTTTCAGCAAGTTGCAGCATTGAAATACAGAAAACACTTTTTTTTCATTAACAAGCTCTAAATCATGTTTGATCACTCTGGATGTCCAATTTTTGCTGTGCTGTCTATTTGAGATGAAATGAACATTGTGGACAGTTTTCAGCAAGTTGCAACATTGAAATAAAGAAAACACTTTTTTTCATAAACAAGCTCTAAATAATGTTTGATGCACTCTGGATGTCCAATTTTTGCTGGGCTGTCTATTTGAGATGAAATGAACATTGTGGACAGTTTTCAGCAAGTTGCAACATTGAAATGCAGAAATAACCACTTTTCCATAAACAAGCTCTAAATCAATATTTCCTGCACCCTGGAAGTATTTTATTTGCAGAACTGTTTAAACTAGATTATAGGAACACTGTGGACAATTTTCAGCAAGTTGCAGCATTGAAATACAGAAATAACCACTTTTCCATAAACAAGCTCTAATCAATATTTGCTGCACCCTGGAAGTATTTTATTTGCAGAACTGTTTAAACTAGATTATAGGAACACTGTGGACAATTTTCAGCAAGTTGCAGCATTGAAATACAGAAATAACCACTTTTCCATTAACAAGTTCTAAATCATGTTTGCTGCACTCTGGAAGTATTTTGTTTGCAGAACTGTTTAAACTAAATTATAGGGACACTGTGGACAATTTTCAGCAAGTTGCAGCATTGAAATACAGAAATAACCACTTTTCCATAAACAAGCTCTAATCAATATTTGCTGCACCCTGGAAGTATTTTATTTGCAGAACTGTTTAAACTAGATTATAGGAACACTGTGGACAATTTTCAGCAAGTTGCAGCATTGAAATACAGAAATAACCACTTTTCCATTAACAAGTTCTAAATCATGTTTGCTGCACTCTGGAAGTATTTTGTTTGCAGAACTGTTTAAACTAAATTATAGGGACACTGTGGACAATTTTCAGCAAGTTGCAGCATTGAAATACAGAAATAACCACTTTTCCATAAACAAGGTCTAAAATCATGTTTGATTGCACTCTGGATGCAATGTTTTTTCCAGAACTGTTTAAACTAGATGATAGGAACACTGTGGACAATTTTCAGCAAGTTGCAGCATTGAAATACTGAAATAACCACTTTTCCATAAACAAGCTCTAAATCATGTTTGATGCACTCTGGATGTCCAATTTTTGCTGTGCTGTCTATTTGAGATGAAATGAACATTGTGGACAGTTTTCAGCAAGTTGCAACATTGAAATAAAGAAAACACTTTTTTTCATTAACAAGCTCTAAATCATGTTTGATCACTCTGGATGTCCAATTTTTGCTGTGCTGTCTATTTGAGATGAAATTAACATTGTGGACAGTTTTCAGCAAGTTGCAACATTGAAATAAAGAAAACACTTTTTTTTCATAAACAAGCTCTAAATCATGTTTGATGCACTCTGGATGTCCAATTTTTGCTGTGCTGTCTATTTGAGATGAAATGAACATTGTGGACAGTTTTCAGCAAGTTGCAACATTGAAATGCAGAAATAACCACTTTTCCATAAACAAGCTCTAAATCAATATTTGCTGCACCCTGGAAGTATTTTATTTGCAGAACTGTTGAAACTAGATTATAGGAACACTGTGGACAATTTTCAGCAAGTTGCAGCATTGAAATACTGAAATAACCACTTTTCCATAAACAAGCTCTAAATCATGTTTGATGCACTCTTGATGTCCAATTTTTGCTGTCCTGTCTATTTGAGATGAAATTAACATTGTGGACAGTTTTCAGCAAGTTGCAACATTGAAATACAGAAATAACCACTTTTCCATAAACAAGCTCTAAATCAATATTTGCTGCACCCTGGAAGTATTTTATTTGCTGAACAGTTTAAACTAGATTATAGGAACACTGTGGACAATTTTCAGCAAGTTGCAGCATTGAAATACAGAAAACACTTTTTTTTTCATTAACAAGCTCTAAATCATGTTTGATCACTCTGGATGTCCAATTTTTGCTGTGCTGTCTATTTGAGATGAAATGAACATTGTGGACAGTTTTCAGCAAGTTGCAACATTGAAATAAAGAAAACACTTTTTTTCATAAACAAGCTCTAAATAATGTTTGATGCACTCTGGATGTCCAATTTTTGCTGGGCTGTCTATTTGAGATGAAATGAACATTGTGGACAGTTTTCAGCAAGTTGCAACATTGAAATGCAGAAATAACCACTTTTCCATAAACAAGCTCTAAATCAATATTTCCTGCACCCTGGAAGTATTTTATTTGCAGAACTGTTTAAACTAGATTATAGGAACACTGTGGACAATTTTCAGCAAGTTGCAGCATTGAAATACAGAAATAACCACTTTTCCATAAACAAGCTCTAATCAATATTTGCTGCACCCTGGAAGTATTTTATTTGCAGAACTGTTTAAACTAGATTATAGGAACACTGTGGACAATTTTCAGCAAGTTGCAGCATTGAAATACAGAAATAACCACTTTTCCATTAACAAGTTCTAAATCATGTTTGCTGCACTCTGGAAGTATTTTGTTTGCAGAACTGTTTAAACTAAATTATAGGGACACTGTGGACAATTTTCAGCAAGTTGCAGCATTGAAATACAGAAATAACCACTTTTCCATAAACAAGGTCTAAAATCATGTTTGATTGCACTCTGGATGCAATGTTTTTTCCAGAACTGTTTAAACTAGATGATAGGAACACTGTGGACAATTTTCAGCAAGTTGCAGCATTGAAATACTGAAATAACCACTTTTCCATAAACAAGCTCTAAATCATGTTTGATGCACTCTTGATGTCCAATTTTTGCTGTCCTGTCTATTTGAGATGAAATTAACATTGTGGACAGTTTTCAGCAAGTTGCAACATTGAAATACAGAAATAACCACTTTTCCATAAACAAGTTCTAAATCATGTTTGCTGCACTCTGGAAGTATTTTGTTTGCAGAACTGTTTAAACTAAATTATAGGGACACTGTGGACAATTTTCAGCAAGTTGCAACATTGAAATACAGAAATAACCACTTTTCCATAAACAAGTTCTAAATCATGTTTGCTGCACTCTGGAAGTATTTTGTTTGCAGAACTGTTTAAACTAAATTATAGGAACACTGTGGACAATTTTCAGCAAGTTGCAGCATTGAAATACAGAAATAACCACTTTTCCATAAACAAGGTCTAAAATCATGTTTGATTGCACTCTGGATGCAATGTCTTTTCCAGAACTGTTTAAACTAGATGATAGGAACACTGTGGACAATTTTCAGCAAGTTGCAGCATTGAAATACTGAAATAACCACTTTCCATAAACAAGCTCTAAATCATGTTTGATGCACTCTGGATGTCCAATGTTTGCTGTGCTGTCTATTTGAGATGAAATGAACATTGTGGACAGTTTTCAGCAAGTTGCAGCATTGAAATACAGAAATAACCACTTTTCCATTAACAAGTTCTAAATCATGTTTGCTGCACTCTGGAAGTATTTTGTTTGCAGAACTGTTTAAACTAAATTATAGGGACACTGTGGACAATTTTCAGCAAGTTGCAGCATTGAAATACAGAAATAACCACTTTTCCATAAACAAGGTCTAAAATCATGTTTGATTGCACTCTGGATGCAATGTTTTTCCCAGAACTGTTTAAACTAGATGATAGGAACACTGTGGACAATTTTCAGCAAGTTGCAGCATTGAAATACTGAAATAACCACTTTTCCATAAACAAGCTCTAAATCATGTTTGATGCACTCTGGATGTCCAATTTTTGCTGTGCTGTCTATTTGAGATGAAATTAACATTGTGGACAGTTTTCAGCAAGTTGCAACATTGAAATAAAGAAAACACTTTTTTTTCATAAACAAGCTCTAAATCATGTTTGATGCACTCTGGATGTCCAATTTTTGCTGTGCTGTCTATTTGAGATGAAATGAACATTGTGGACAGTTTTCAGCAAGTTGCAACATTGAAATGCAGAAATAACCACTTTTCCATAAACAAGCTCTAAATCAATATTTGCTGCACCCTGGAAGTATTTTATTTGCAGAACTGTTGAAACTAGATTATAGGAACACTGTGGACAATTTTCAGCAAGTTGCAGCATTGAAATACTGAAATAACCACTTTTCCATAAACAAGCTCTAAATCATGTTTGATGCACTCTTGATGTCCAATTTTTGCTGTCCTGTCTATTTGAGATGAAATTAACATTGTGGACAGTTTTCAGCAAGTTGCAACATTGAAATACAGAAATAACCACTTTTCCATAAACAAGCTCTAAATCAATATTTGCTGCACCCTGGAAGTATTTTATTTGCTGAACAGTTTAAACTAGATTATAGGAACACTGTGGACAATTTTCAGCAAGTTGCAGCATTGAAATACAGAAAACACTTTTTTTTCATTAACAAGCTCTAAATCATGTTTGATCACTCTGGATGTCCAATTTTTGCTGTGCTGTCTATTTGAGATGAAATGAACATTGTGGACAGTTTTCAGCAAGTTGCAACATTGAAATAAAGAAAACACTTTTTTTCATAAACAAGCTCTAAATAATGTTTGATGCACTCTGGATGTCCAATTTTTGCTGGGCTGTCTATTTGAGATGAAATGAACATTGTGGACAGTTTTCAGCAAGTTGCAACATTGAAATGCAGAAATAACCACTTTTCCATAAACAAGCTCTAAATCAATATTTCCTGCACCCTGGAAGTATTTTATTTGCAGAACTGTTTAAACTAGATTATAGGAACACTGTGGACAATTTTCAGCAAGTTGCAGCATTGAAATACAGAAATAACCACTTTTCCATAAACAAGCTCTAATCAATATTTGCTGCACCCTGGAAGTATTTTATTTGCAGAACTGTTTAAACTAGATTATAGGAACACTGTGGACAATTTTCAGCAAGTTGCAGCATTGAAATACAGAAATAACCACTTTTCCATTAACAAGTTCTAAATCATGTTTGCTGCACTCTGGAAGTATTTTGTTTGCAGAACTGTTTAAACTAAATTATAGGGACACTGTGGACAATTTTCAGCAAGTTGCAGCATTGAAATACAGAAATAACCACTTTTCCATAAACAAGGTCTAAAATCATGTTTGATTGCACTCTGGATGCAATGTTTTTTCCAGAACTGTTTAAACTAGATGATAGGAACACTGTGGACAATTTTCAGCAAGTTGCAGCATTGAAATACTGAAATAACCACTTTTCCATAAACAAGCTCTAAATCATGTTTGATGCACTCTTGATGTCCAATTTTTGCTGTCCTGTCTATTTGAGATGAAATTAACATTGTGGACAGTTTTCAGCAAGTTGCAACATTGAAATACAGAAATAACCACTTTTCCATAAACAAGTTCTAAATCATGTTTGCTGCACTCTGGAAGTATTTTGTTTGCAGAACTGTTTAAACTAAATTATAGGGACACTGTGGACAATTTTCAGCAAGTTGCAACATTGAAATACAGAAATAACCACTTTTCCATAAACAAGTTCTAAATCATGTTTGCTGCACTCTGGAAGTATTTTGTTTGCAGAACTGTTTAAACTAAATTATAGGAACACTGTGGACAATTTTCAGCAAGTTGCAGCATTGAAATACAGAAATAACCACTTTTCCATAAACAAGGTCTAAAATCATGTTTGATTGCACTCTGGATGCAATGTCTTTTCCAGAACTGTTTAAACTAGATGATAGGAACACTGTGGACAATTTTCAGCAAGTTGCAGCATTGAAATACTGAAATAACCACTTTTCCATAAACAAGCTCTAAATCATGTTTGATGCACTCTGGATGTCCAATGTTTGCTGTGCTGTCTATTTGAGATGAAATGAACATTGTGGACAGTTTTCAGCAAGTTGCAACATTGAAATGCAGAAATAACCACTTTTCCATAAACAAGCTCCAAATCAATATTTGCTGCACCCTGGAAGTATTTTATTTGCAGAACTGTTGAAACTAGATTATAGGAACACTGTGGACAATTTTCAGCAAGTTGCAGCATTGAAATACAGAAATAACCACATTTCCATAAACAAGCTCTAAATCAATATTTGCTGCACCCTGGAAGTATTTTATTTGCAGAACTGTTTAAACTAGATTATAGGAACACTGTGGACAATTTTCAGCAAGTTGCAGCATTGAAATACAGAAATAACCACTTTTCCATTAACAAGTTCTAAATCATGTTTGCTGCACTCTGGAAGTATTTTGTTTGCAGAACTGTTTAAACTAAATTATAGGGACACTGTGGACAATTTTCAGCAAGTTGCAGCATTGAAATACAGAAATAACCACTTTTCCATAAACAAGGTCTAAAATCATGTTTGATTGCACTCTGGATGCAATGTTTTTCCCAGAACTGTTTAAACTAGATGATAGGAACACTGTGGACAATTTTCAGCAAGTTGCAGCATTGAAATACTGAAATAACCACTTTTCCATAAACAAGCTCTAAATCATGTTTGATGCACTCTGGATGTCCAATTTTTGCTGTGCTGTCTATTTGAGATGAAATTAACATTGTGGACAGTTTTCAGCAAGTTGCAACATTGAAATAAAGAAAACACTTTTTTTTCATAAACAAGCTCTAAATCATGTTTGATGCACTCTGGATGTCCAATTTTTGCTGTGCTGTCTATTTGAGATGAAATGAACATTGTGGACAGTTTTCAGCAAGTTGCAACATTGAAATGCAGAAATAACCACTTTTCCATAAACAAGCTCTAAATCAATATTTGCTGCACCCTGGAAGTATTTTATTTGCAGAACTGTTGAAACTAGATTATAGGAACACTGTGGACAATTTTCAGCAAGTTTGCAGCATTGAAATACTGAAATAACCACTTTTCCATAAACAAGCTCTAAATCATGTTTGATGCACTCTTGATGTCCAATTTTTGCTGTCCTGTCTATTTGAGATGAAATTAACATTGTGGACAGTTTTCAGCAAGTTGCAACATTGAAATACAGAAATAACCACTTTTCCATAAACAAGCTCTAAATCAATATTTGCTGCACCCTGGAAGTATTTTATTTGCTGAACAGTTTAAACTAGATTATAGGAACACTGTGGACAATTTATAGCAAGTTGCAGCATTGAAATACAGAAAACACTTTTTTTTCATTAACAAGCTCTAAATCATGTTTGATCACTCTGGATGTCCAATTTTTGCTGTGCTGTCTATTTGAGATGAAATGAACATTGTGGACAGTTTTCAGCAAGTTGCAACATTGAAATAAAGAAAACACTTTTTTTCATAAACAAGCTCTAAATAATGTTTGATGCACTCTGGATGTCCAATTTTTGCTGGGCTGTCTATTTGAGATGAAATGAACATTGTGGACAGTT
Source organism: Oncorhynchus kisutch (assembly GCF_002021735.2). Taxonomy (NCBI): domain Eukaryota; kingdom Metazoa; phylum Chordata; class Actinopteri; order Salmoniformes; family Salmonidae; genus Oncorhynchus; species Oncorhynchus kisutch. The sequence continues at coordinate 23,501 of NW_022263661.1, forward strand.
TTCAGCAAGTTGCAACATTGAAATGCAGAAATAACCACTTTTCCATAAACAAGCTCTAAATCAATATTTCCTGCACCCTGGAAGTATTTTGTTTGCAGAACTGTTTAAACTAAATTATAGGGACACTGTGGACAATTTTCAGCAAGTTGCAGCATTGAAATACAGAAATAACCACTTTTCCATAAACAAGCTCTAATCAATATTTGCTGCACCCTGGAAGTATTTTATTTGCAGAACTGTTTAAACTAGATTATAGGAACACTGTGGACAATTTTCAGCAAGTTGCAGCATTGAAATACAGAAATAACCACTTTTCCATAAACAAGCTCTAAATCATGTTTGATGCACTCTTGATGTCCAATTTTTGCTGTCCTGTCTATTTGAGATGAAATTAACATTGTGGACAGTTTTCAGCAAGTTGCAGCATTGAAATACAGAAAATAACCACTTTTCCATAAACAAGGTCTAAAATCATGTTTGATTGCACTCTGGATGCAATGTTTTTTCCAGAACTGTTTAAACTAGATGATAGGAACACTGTGGACAATTTTCAGCAAGTTGCAGCATTGAAATACTGAAATAACCACTTTTCCATAAACAAGCTCTAAATCATGTTTGATGCACTCTTGATGTCCAATTTTTGCTGTCCTGTCTATTTGAGATGAAATTAACATTGTGGACAGTTTTCAGCAAGTTGCAACATTGAAATACAGAAATAACCACTTTTCCATAAACAAGCTCTAAATCAATATTTGCTGCACCCTGGAAGTATTTTTTTGCTGAACAGTTTAAACTAGATTATAGGAACACTGTGGACAATTTTCAGCAAGTTGCAACATTGAAATACAGAAATAACCACTTTTCCATAAACAAGTTCTAAATCATGTTTGCTGCACTCTGGAAGTATTTTGTTTGCAGAACTGTTTAAACTAAATTATAGGGACACTGTGGACAATTTTCAGCAAGTTGCAGCATTGAAATACAGAAATAACCACTTTTCCATAAACAAGGTCTAAAATCATGTTTGATTGCACTCTGGATGCAATGTCTTTTCCAGAACTGTTTAAACTAGATGATAGGAACACTGTGGACAATTTTCAGCAAGTTGCAGCATTGAAATACTGAAATAACCACTTTTCCATAAACAAGCTCTAAATCATGTTTGATGCACTCTGGATGTCCAATGTTTGCTGTGCTGTCTATTTGAGATGAAATGAACATTGTGGACAGTTTTCAGCAAGTTGCAACATTGAAATGCAGAAATAACCACTTTTCCATAAACAAGCTCCAAATCAATATTTGCTGCACCCTGGAAGTATTTTATTTGCAGAACTGTTGAAACTAGATTATAGGAACACTGTGGACAATTTTCAGCAAGTTGCAGCATTGAAATACAGAAATAACCACATTTCCATAAACAAGCTCTAAATCAATATTTGCTGCACCCTGGAAGTATTTTATTTGCAGAACTGTTTAAACTAGATTATAGGAACACTGTGGACAATTTTCAGCAAGTTGCAGCATTGAAATACAGAAATAACCACTTTTCCATTAACAAGTTCTAAATCATGTTTGCTGCACTCTGGAAGTATTTTGTTTGCAGAACTGTTTAAACTAAATTATAGGGACACTGTGGACAATTTTCAGCAAGTTGCAGCATTGAAATACAGAAATAACCACTTTCCATAAACAAGGTCTAAAATCATGTTTGATTGCACTCTGGATGCAATGTTTTTTCCAGAAACTGTTTAAACTAGATGATAGGAACACTGTGGACAATTTTCAGCAAGTTGCAGCATTGAAATACAGAAAACACTTTTTTTTCATTAACAAGCTCTAAATCATGTTTGATCACTCTGGATGTCCAATTTTGCTGTGCTGTCTATTTGAGATGAAATGAACATTGTGGACAGTTTTCAGCAAGTTGCAACATTGAAATAAAGAAAACACTTTTTTCATAAACAAGCTCTAAATAATGTTTGATGCACTCTGGATGTCCAATTTTTGCTGGGCTGTCTATTTGAGATGAAATGAACATTGTGGACAGTTTTCAGCAAGTTGCAACATTGAAATGCAGAAATAACCACTTTTCCATAAACAAGCTCTAAATCAATATTTCCTGCACCCTGGAAGTATTTTATTTGCAGAACTGTTTAAACTAGATTATAGGAACACTGTGGACAATTTTCAGCAAGTTGCAGCATTGAAATACAGAAATAACCACTTTTCCATAAACAAGCTCTAATCAATATTTGCTGCACCCTGGAAGTATTTATTTGCAGAACTGTTTAAACTAGATTATAGGAACACTGTGGACAATTTTCAGCAAGTTGCAGCATTGAAATACAGAAATAACCACTTTTCCATTAACAAGTTCTAAATCATGTTTGCTGCACTCTGGAAGCATTTTGTTTGCAGAACTGTTTTAAACTAAATTATAGGGACACTGTGGACAATTTTCAGCAAGTTGCAGCATTGAAATACAGAAATAACCACTTTTCCATAAACAAGGTCTAAAATCATGTTTGATTGCACTCTGGATGCAATGTTTTTTCCAGAACTGTTTAAACTAGATGATAGGAACACTGTGGACAATTTTCAGCAAGTTGCAGCATTGAAATACTGAAATAACCACTTTTCCATAAACAAGCTCTAAATCATGTTTGATGCACTCTTGATGTCCAATTTTTGCTGTCCTGTCTATTTGAGATGAAATTAACATTGTGGACAGTTTTCAGCAAGTTGCAACATTGAAATACAGAAATAACCACTTTTCCATAAACAAGCTCTAAATCAATATTTGCTGCACCCTGGAAGTATTTTTTTGCTGAACAGTTTAAACTAGATTAAAGGAACACTGTGGACAATTTTCAGCAAGTTGCAGCATTGGAAATACAGAAAACACTATTTTTCATAAACAAGGTCTAAAATCATGTTTGATTGCACTCTGGGATGTCCAATTTTTGCTGTGCTGTCTATTTGAGATGAAATTAACATTGTGGACAGTTTTCAGCAAGTTGCAACATTGAAATACAGAAATAACCACTTTTCCATAAACAAGCTCTAAATCAATATTTGCTGCACCCTGGAAGTATTTTTTTGCTGAACAGTTTTAACTAGATTAAAGGAACACTGTGGACAATTTTCAGCAAGTTGCAGCATTGAATACAGAAAACACTATTTTTTCATAAACAAGCTCTAATCATGTTTGATGCACTCTGGGATGTCCAATTTTTGCTGTGCTGTCTATTTGAGATGAAATTAACATTGTGGACAGTTTTCAGCAAGTTGCAACATTGAAATAAAGAAAACACTTTTTTTTCATAAACAAGCTCTAAATCATGTTTGATGCACTCTGGATGTCCAATTTTTGCTGGGCTGTCTATTTGAGATGAAATGAACATTGTGGACAGTTTTCAGCAAGTTGCAACATTGAATGCAGAAATAACCATTTTTCCATAAACAAGCTCTAAATCAATATTTGCTGCACCCTGGAAGTATTTTATTTGCAGAACTGTTTTAAACTCGATTATAGGAACACTGTGGACAATTTCAGCCAAGTTGCAACATTTGAAATCAGAAATAACCACTTTTCCATAAACAAGTTCTAAATCATGTTTGCTGCACTCTGGAAGTATTTTTTTTGCAGAACTGTTTTAAACTAAATTATAGGGACACTGTGGACAATTTTCAGCAAGTTGCAGCATTTGAAATACAGAAATAACCACTTTTCCATAAACAAGGTCTAAATCATGTTTGATTGCACTCTGGATGCAATGTTTTTTCCAGAACTGTTTTAAACTAGATGATAGGAACACTGTGACAATTTTCAGCAAGTTGCAGCATTGAAATACTGGAAATAACCACTTTTCCATAAACAAGCTCTAAAATCATGTTTGATGCACTCTGGATGTCCAATTTTTGCTGTGCTGTCTATTTGAGATGAAATGAACATTGTGGACAGTTTTCAGCAAGTTGCAACATTGAAATGCAGAAATAACCACTTTTCCATAAACAAGCTCTAAATCAATATTTGCTGCACCCTGGAAGTATTTTATTTCCAGAACTGTTTAAACTAGATGATAGAACACTGTGGACAATTTTCAGCAAGTTGCAGCATTGAAATACTGAAATAACCACTTTTCCATAAACAAGCTCTAAAATCATGTTTGATGCACTCTGGATGTCCAATTTTTGCTGTGCTGTCTATTTGAGATGAAATGAACATTGTGGACAGTTTTCAGCAAGTTGCAACATTGAAATGCAGAAATAACCACTTTTCCATAAACAAGCTCTAAATCAATATTTGCTGCAACCTGGAAGTATTTATTGCAGAACTGTTGAAACTAGATTATAGAACACTGTGGACAATTTTCAGCAAGTTGCAGCTTGATATACAGAAATAACCACTTTTCCTTAAACAAGGTCTAAAATCATGTTTTGATTGCACTCTGGATGCAATGTTTTTTCCAGAACTGTTTTAAACTAGATGATAGGAACACTGTGGACAATTTTCAGCAAGTTGCAGCACTTGAAATACTGAAATAACCACTTTCCATAAACAAGCTCTAAATCATGTTGATGCACTCTGGATGTCCAATTTTTGCTGTGCTGTCTATTTGAGATGAAATTAACATTGTGGACCAGTTTTCAGCAAGTTGCAACATTGAAATATCAGAAATAACCACTTTTCCATAAACAAGTTCTAAATCATGTTTGCTGCACTCTGGAAGTATTTTGTTTTGCAGAACTGTTTAAACTAGATTATAGGGACACTGTGGACAATTTTCAGCAAGTTGCGCAGCATTGATATACAGAAATAACCACTTTTCCTTAAACAAGGTCTAAAATTATGTTGATTGCACTCTGGATGCAATGTTTTTTCCAGAACTGTTTAAACTAGATGATAGGGAACACTGTGGACAATTTTCAGCAAGTTGCAGCATTGAAATACTGAAATAACCACTTTTTCATAAACAAGCTCTAAATCATGTTGATGCACTCTGGATGTCCAATTTTTGCTGGGCTGTCTATTTGAGATGAAATGAACATTGTGGCCAGTTTTCAGCAAGTGCAACATTGAAATGCAGAAATAACCACTTTTCCATAAACAAGCTCTAAATCAATATTTGCTGCACCCTGGAAGTATTTTATTTGCAGAACTGTTTTTAAACTACATTATAGGAACCACTGTGGACAATTCTCAGCAAGTTGCAGCATTGAATACAGAAATAACCACTTTTCCATAAAACAAGCTCTAAATCAATATTTGCTGCACCCCTGTAAGTATTTTATTTGCAGAACTGTTTAAACTAGATTATAGGAACACTGTGGACAATTTTCAGCAAGTTGCAGCATTGAAATACAGAAATAACCACTTTTCCATAAACAAGGTCTAAAATCATGTTTTATTGCCACCCCTGGATGCAATGTTTTTTCCAGAACTGTTTAAACTAGATGATAGGAACACTGTGGACAATTTTCAGCAAGTTGCAGCATAGACATACAAAAACACTTTTTTTTCATAAACAAGCTCTAATCATGTTGATGCACTCTGGAAGTATTTTTGTTTGCAGAACTGTTTAAACTAGATTATAGGGACACCTGTGGACAATTTTCAGCAAGTTGCAGCATTGATATACAGAAATAACCACTTTCCTTAAACAAGGTCTAAATCATGTTTGATTGCACTCTGGATGCAATGTTTTTTCCAGAACGTTTTAAACTAGATGATAGGAACACTGTGGACAATTTTCAGCAAGTTGCAGCATTGAAATACTGAAATAACCACTTTTTCATAAACAAGCTCTAAATCAATATTTGCTGCACCCGGAAGTATTTTATTTGCAGAACTGTTTAAACTAGATTATAGGAACACTGTGGACAATTCTCAGCAAGTTGCAGCATTGAAATACAGAATAACCACTTTCCATAAACAAGCTCTAATCAATATTTGCTGCACCCTGGAAGTATTTTATTTGCAGAACTGTTTAAACTAGATTATAGGAACACTGTGGACAATTCTCAGCAAGTTGCAGCATTGAAATACAGAAATAACCACTTTTCCATAAACAAGCTCTAAATCAATATTTGCTGCACCCTGAAGTATTTTATTTGCAGAACTGTTTCAACTAGATTATAGGAACACTGTGGACAATTCTCAGCAAGTTGCAGCATTGAAATACAGAAATAACCACTTTTCCATAAACAAGCTCTAAATCAATATTTGCTGCACCCTGAAGTATTTTATTTGCAGAACTGTTTGAAACTAGATTATAGGAACACTGGTGGACAATTCTCAGCAAGTTGCAGCATTGAAATACAGAAATAACCACTTTTCCATAAACAAGCTCTAAATCAATATTTGCTGCACCCTGGAAGTATTTTATTTGCAGAACTGTTTCAACTAGATTATAGGAACACTGTGGACAATTCTCAGCAAGTTGCAGCATTGAAATACAGAAATAACCACTTTTCCATAAACAAGCTCTAAATCAATATTTGCTGCACCCTGGAAGTATTTTATTTGCAGAACTGTTTAAACTAGATTATAGGAACACTGTGGACAATTCTCAGCAAGTTGCAGCATTGAAATACAGAAATAACCACTTTTCCATAAACAGCTCTAATCAATATTTGCTGCACCCTGGAAGTATTTTATTTGCAGAACTGTTTAAACTAGATTATAGGAACACTGTGGACAATTTTCAGCAAGTTGCAACATTGAAATACAGAAATAACCACTTTTCCATAAACAAGTTCTAAATCATGTTTGCTGCACTCTGGAAGTATTTTGTTTGCAGAACTGTTTAAACTAAATTATAGGGACACTGTGGACAATTTTCAGCAAGTTGCAGCATTGAAATACAGAAATACCACTTTTCCATAAACAAGGTCTAAAATCATGTTTGATTGCACTCTGGATGCAATGTTTTTTCCAGAACTGTTTAAACTAGATGATAGGAACACTGTGGACAATTTTCAGCAAGTTGCAGCATTGACATACAGAAAACACTTTTTTTCATAAACAAGCTCTAAATCATGTTTGATGCACTCTGGAAGTATTTTGTTTGCAGAACTGTTTAAACTAGATTATAGGGACACTGTGGACAATTTTCAGCAAGTTGCAGCATTGAAATACAGAAATAACCACTTTTCCATAAACAAGGTCTAAAATCATGTTTGATTGCACCCTGGATGCAATGTTTTTTCCAGAACTGTTAAACTAGATGATAGGAACACTGTGGACAATTTTCAGCAAGTTGCAGGCATAGACATACAAAAAACACTTTCTTTTCATAAACAAGCTCTAAATCATGTTTGATGCACTCTGTGAAGTATTTTGTTTGCAGAACTGTTTAAACTAGATTATAGGGACACTGGACAATTTTCAGCAAGTTGCAGCATTGAAATACAGAAATAACCACTTTTCCTTAAACAAGGTCTAAATCATGTTTGATTGCACTCTGGATGCAATGTTTTTTCCAGAACTGTTTAAACTAGATGATAGGAACACTGTGGACAATTTTCAGCAAGTTGCAGCATTGAAATACTGAAATAACCACTTTTCCATAAACAAGCTCTAAATCATGTTTGATGCACTCTGGATGTCCAATTTTTGCTGTGCTGTCTATTTGAGATGAAATTAACAGTGTGGACAGTTTTCAGCAAGTTGCAACATTGAAATACAGAAATAACCACTTTTCCATAAACAAGCTCTAAATCAATATTTGCTGCACCCTGGAAGTATTTTATTTGCAGAACTGTTTAAACTAGATTATAGGAACACTGTGGACAATTTTCAGCAAGTTGCAGCATTGAAATACAGAAATAACCACTTTTCCATAAACAAGTTCTAAATCATGTTTGCTGCACTCTGGAAGTATTTTGTTTGCAGAACTGTTTAAACTAAATTATAGGAACACTGTGGACAATTTTCAGCAAGTTGCAGCATTGAAATACAGAAATAACCACTTTTCCATAAACAAGCTCTAAATCATATTTGCTGCACCCTGGAAGTATTTTATTTGCAGAACTGTTTAAACTAGATTATAGGAACACTGTGGACAATTTTCAGCAAGTTGCAGCATTGAAATACAGAAATAACCACTTTTCCATAAACAAGCTCTAAATCAATATTTGCTGCACCCTGGAAGTATTTTATTTGCAGAACTGTTTAAACTAGATTATAGGAACACTGTGGACAATTTTCAGCAAGTTGCAGCATTGAAATACAGAAATAACCACTTTTCCATAAACAAGCTCTAAATCATGTTTGCTGCACTCTGGAAGTATTTTGTTTGCAGAACTGTTTAAACTAGATTATAGGACACTGTGGACAATTTTCAGCAAGTTGCAGCATTGAAATACAGAAATAACCACTTTTCCATAAACAAGGTCTAAATCATGTTTGATTGCACTCTGGATGCAATGTTTTTTCCAGAACTGTTTAAACTAGATGATAGGAACACTGTGGACAATTTTCAGCAAGTTGCAGCATTGAAATACAGAAAACACTTTTTTCATAAACAAGCTCTAAATCATGTTTGATGCACTCTGGAAGTATTTTGTTTGCAGAACTGTTTAAACTAGATTATAGGGACACTGTGGACAATTTTCAGCAAGTTGCAGCATTGAAATACAGAAATAACCACTTTTCCATAAACAAGGTCTAAATCATGTTTGATTGCACCTGGATGCAATTTTTTCCAGAACTGTTTAAACTAGATGATAGGAACACTGTGGACAATTTTCAGCAAGTTGCAGCATTGAAATACAAAAAACACTTTTTTTCATAAACAAGCTCTAAATCATGTTTGATGCACTCTGGAAGTATTTTGTTTGCAGAACTGTTTAAACTAGATTATAGGGACACTGGACAATTTTCAGCAAGTTGCAGCATTGAAATACAGAAATAACCACTTTTCCATAAACAAGGTCTAAAATCATGTTTGATTGCACTCTGGATGCAATGTTTTTTCCAGAACTGTTTAAACTAGATGATAGGAACACTGTGGACAATTTTCAGCAAGTTGCAGCATTGAAATACAGAAATAACCACTTTTCCATAAACAAGCTCTAAATCATGTTTGATGCACTCTGGATGTCCAATTTTTGCTGTGCTGTCTATTTGAGATGAAATGAACATTGTGGACAGTTTTCAGCAAGTTGCAACATTGAAATACAGAAATAACCACTTTTCCATAAACAAGCTCTAAATCAATATTTGCTGCACCCTGGAAGTATTTTATTTGCAGAACTGTTTAAACTAGATTATAGGAACACTGTGGACAATTTTCAGCAAGTTGCAACATTGAAATACAGAAATAACCACTTTTCCATAAACAAGTTCTAAATCATGTTTGCTGCACTCTGGAAGTATTTTGTTTGCAGAACTGTTTAAACTAAATTATAGGGACACTGTGGACAATTTTCAGCAAGTTGCAGCATTGAAATACAGAAATAACCACTTTTCCATAAACAAGCTCTAAATCATGTTTGATTGCACTCTGGATGCAATGTTTTTCCAGAACTGTTTAAACTAGATGATAGGAACACTGTGGACAATTTTCAGCAAGTTGCAGCATTGAAATACAGAAAACACTTTTTCATAAACAAGCTCTAAATCATGTTTGATGCACTCTGGAAGTATTTTGTTTGCAGAACTGTTTAAACTAGATTATAGGGACACTGTGGACAATTTTCAGCAAGTTGCAGCATTGAAATACAGAAATAACCACTTTTCCATAAACAAGGTCTAAATCATGTTTGATTGCACTCTGGATGCAATGTTTTTTCCAGAACTGTTTAAACTAGATGATAGGAACACTGTGGACAATTTTCAGCAAGTTGCAGCATTGAAATACAAAACACTTTTTTTCATAAACAAGCTCTAAATCATGTTTGCTGCACTCTGGAAGTATTTTTTTTGCAGAACTGTTTAAACTAGATTATAGGAACACTGTGGACAATTTTCAGCAAGTTGCAGCATTGAAATACAGAAATAACCACTTTTCCATAAACAAGCTCTAAATCATATTTGCTGCACCCTGGAAGTATTTTATTTGCAGAACTGTTTAAACTAGATTATAGGAACACTGTGGACAATTTTCAGCAAGTTGCAACATTGAAATACAGAAATAACCACTTTTCCATAAACAAGCACTAAATCAATATTTGCTGCACTCTGGAAGTATTTTGTTTGCAGAACTGTTTAAACTAGATTATAGGGACACTGTGGACAATTTTCAGCAAGTTGCAGCATTGATATACGGAAATAACCACTTTTCCTTAAACAAGGTCTAAAATCATGTTTGATTGCACTCTGGATGCAATGTTTTTTCCAGAACTGTTTAAACTAGATGATAGGAACACTGTGGACAATTTTCAGCAAGTTGCAGCATTGAAATACAGAAATAACCACTTTTTTTCATAAACAAGCTCTAAATCATGTTTGATGCACTCTGGATGTCCAATTTTTGCTGGGCTGTCTATTTGAGATGAAATGAACATTGTGGACAGTTTTCAGCAAGTTGCAACATTGAAATGCAGAAATAACCACTTTTCCATAAACAAGCTCTAAATCAATATTTGCTGCACCCTGGAAGTATTTTATTTGCAGAACTGTTTAAACTAGATTATAGGAACACTGTGGACAATTTTCAGCAAGTTGCAGCATTGAAAAACAGAAATAACCACTTTTCCATAAACAAGCTCTAAATCATGTTTGATTGCACTCTGGAAGTATTTTTTTGCAGAACTGTTTAAACTAGATTATAGGAACACTGTGGACAATTTTCAGCAAGTTGCAGCATTGAAATACAGAAATAACCACTTTTCCATAAACAAGCTCTAAATCATGTTTGATTGCACTCTGGATGCAATGTTTTTCCAGAACTGTTTAAACTAGATGATAGGAACACTGTGGACAATTTTCAGCAAGTTGCAGCATTGACATACAGAAAACACTTTTTTTTCATAAACAAGCTCTAAATCATGTTTGATGCACTCTGGAAGTATTTTGTTTGCAGAACTGTTTAAACTAGATTATAGGAACACTGTGGACAATTTTCAGCAAGTTGCAGCATTGAAATACAGAAATAACCACTTTTCCATAAACAAGGTCTAAAATCATGTTTGATTGCACTCTGGATGCAATGTTTTTTCCAGAACTGTTTAAACTAGATGATAGGAACACTGTGGACAATTTTCAGCAAGTTGCAGCATTGAAATACAAAAAACACTTTTTTTCATAAACAAGCTCTAAATCATGTTTGATGCACTCTGGAAGTATTTTGTTTGCAGAACTGTTTAAACTAGATTATAGGGACACTGTGGACAATTTTCAGCAAGTTGCAGCATTGAAATACAGAAATAACCACTTTTCCATAAACAAGCTCTAAATCATGTTTGATTGCACTCTGGATGCAATTTTTTTGCAGAACTGTTTAAACTAGATGATAGGAACACTGTGGACAATTTTCAGCAAGTTGCAGCATTGAAATACAGAAATAACCACTTTTCCATAAACAAGCTCTAAATCATGTTTGATGCACTCTGGATGCAATTTTTTTGCAGAACTGTTTAAACTAGATGATAGGAACACTGTGGACAATTTTCAGCAAGTTGCAGCATTGAAATACAGAAAACCTTTTTCATAAACAAGCTCTAAATCATGTTTGATGCACTCTGGAAGTATTTTGTTTGCAGAACTGTTTAAACTAGATTATAGGACACTGTGGACAATTTTCAGCAAGTTGCAGCATTGAAATACAGAAATAACCACTTTTCCATAAACAAGGTCTAAAATCATGTTTGATTGCACTCTGGATGCAATGTTTTTTCCAGAACTGTTTAAACTAGATGATAGGAACACTGTGGACAATTTTCAGCAAGTTGCAGCATTGAAATACAGAAATAACCACTTTTCCATAAACAAGCTCTAAATCATGTTTGATGCACTCTGGATGTCCAATTTTTGCTGTGCTGTCTATTTGAGATGAAATGAACACTGTGGACAGTTTTCAGCAAGTTGCAACATTGAAATACAGAAATAACCACTTTTCCATAAACAAGCTCTAAATCATATTTGCTGCACCCTGGAAGTATTTTATTTGCAGAACTGTTTAAACTAGATTATAGGAACACTGTGGACAATTTTCAGCAAGTTGCAGCATTGAAATACAGAAATAACCACTTTTCCATAAACAAGCTCTAAATCATGTTTGCTGCACTCTGGAAGTATTTTGTTTGCAGAACTGTTTAAACTAGATTATAGGGACACTGTGGACAATTTTCAGCAAGTTGCAGCATTGAAATACAGAAATAACCACTTTTCCATAAACAAGCTCTAAATCATGTTTGATGCACTCTGGATGCAATTTTTTGCAGAACTGTTTAAACTAGATGATAGGAACACTGTGGACAATTTTCAGCAAGTTGCAGCATTGAAATACAGAAAACACTTTTTTTCATAAACAAGCTCTAAATCATGTTTGATGCACTCTGGAAGTATTTTGTTTGCAGAACTGTTTAAACTAGATATATAGACACTGTGGACAATTTTCAGCAAGTTGCAGCATTGAAATACAGAAATAACCACTTTTCCATAAACAAGGTCTAAATCATGTTTGATTGCACTCTGGATGCAATGTTTTTTTCAGAACTGTTTAAACTAGATGATAGGAACACTGTGGACAATTTTCAGCAAGTTGCAGCATTGAAATACAGAAAAAACCACTTTTCCATAAACAAGCTCTAAATCATTTTGCTGCACCCTGGAAGTATTTTATTTGCAGAACTGTTTAAACTAGATTATAGGAACACTGTGGACAATTTTCAGCAAGTTGCAGCATTGAAATACAGAAATAACCACTTTTCCATAAACAAGGTCTAAAATCATGTTTGATTGCACTCTGGATGCAATGTTTTTCCAGAACTGTTTAAACTAGATGATAGGAACACTGTGGACAATTTTCAGCAAGTTGCAGCATTGACATACAGAAACACTTTTTTTCATAAACAAGCTCTAAATCATGTTTGATGCACTCTGGAAGTATTTTGTTTGCAGAACTGTTTTAAACTAGATAATATAGACACTGTGGACAATTTTCAGCAAGTTGCAGCATTGAAATACAGAAATAACCACTTTTCCATAAACAAGGTCTAAATCATGTTTGATTGCACTCTGGATGCAATTTTTTTCCAGAACTGTTTAAACTAGATGATAGGAACACTGTGGACAATTTTCAGCAAGTTGCAGCATTGAAATACAAAAACACTTTTTTTCATAAACAAGCTCTAAATCATGTTTGATGCACTCTGGAAGTATTTTTGTTTGCAGAACTGTTTAAACTAGATTATAGGGACACTGGACAATTTTCAGCAAGTTGCAGCATTGAAATACAGAAATAACCACTTTTCCTTAAACAAGTCTAAAATCACGTTTGATTGCACTCTGGATGCAATTTTTTTCCAGAACTGTTTAAACTAGATGATAGGAACACTGTGGACAATTTTCAGCAAGTTGCAGCATTGAAATACAGAAATAACCACTTTTCCATAAACAAGCTCTAAATCATGTTTGATGCACTCTGGATGCAATTTTTTGCAGAACTGTTAAACTAGATGATAGGAACACTGTGGACAATTTTCAGCAAGTTGCAGCATTGAAATACAGAAATACACTTTTTTTTCATAAACAAGCTCTAAATCATGTTTGATGCACTCTGGAAGTATTTGTTTGCAGAACTGTTTAAACTAGATTATAGGGACACTGTGACATTTTCAGCAAGTTGCAGCATTGAAATACAGAAATAACCACTTTTCCTAAACAAGCTCTAAATCATGTTTGATGCACTCTGGATGCAATGTTTTTTGCAGAACTGTTTAAACTAGATGATAGGAACACTGTGGACAATTTTCAGCAAGTTGCAGCATTGAAATACAGAAATAACCACTTTTCCATAAACAAGCTCTAAATCATGTTTGATGCACTCTGGATGCAATGTTTTTGCAGAACTGTTTAAACTAGATGATAGGAACACTGTGGACAATTTTCAGCAAGTTGCAGCATTGAAATACAGAAAAACCACTTTTTCATAAACAAGCTCTAAATCATGTTTGCTGCACTCTGGAAGTATTTGTTTGCAGAACTGTTTAAACTAGATTATAGGAACACTGTGGACAATTTTCAGCAAGTTGCAACATTGAAATACAGAAATAACCACTTTTCCATAAACAAGGTCTAAAATCATGTTTGATTGCACTCTGGATGCAATGTTTTTCCAGAACTGTTTAAACTAGATGATAGGAACACTGTGGACAATTTTCAGCAAGTTGCAGCATTGAAATACAGAAAACACTTTTTTTCATAAACAAGCTCTAAATCATGTTTGATGCACTCTGGAAGTATTTTGTTTGCAGAACTGTTTAAACTAGATAAGATAACACTGTGGACAATTTTCAGCAAGTTGCAGCATTGAAATACAGAAATAACCACTTTTCCATAAACAAGGTCTAAAATCATGTTTGATTGCACTCTGGATGCAATGTTTTTTCCAGAACTGTTTAAACTAGATGATAGGAACACTGTGGACAATTTTCAGCAAGTTGCAGCATTGACATACAAAAAACACTTTTTTTCATAAACAAGCTCTAAATCATGTTTGATGCACTCTGGAAGTATTTTGTTTGCAGAACTGTTTAAACTAGATTATAGGGACACTGGACAATTTTCAGCAAGTTGCAGCATTGAAATACAGAAATAACCACTTTTCCTTAAACAAGGTCTAAATCATGTTTGATTGCACTCTGGATGCAATTTTTTTCCAGAACTGTTTAAACTAGATGATAGGAACACTGTGGACAATTTTCAGCAAGTTGCAGCATTGAAATACTGAAATAACCACTTTTCCATAAACAAGCTCTAAATCATGTTTGATGCACTCTGGATGTCCAATTTTTGCTGTGCTGTCTATTTGAGATGAAATTAACATTGTGGACAGTTTTCAGCAAGTTGCAACATTGAAATACAGAAATAACCACTTTTCCATAAACAAGCTCTAAATCAATATTCGCTGCACCCTGGAAGTATTTTTTTTGCAGAACTGTTTAAACTAGATTATAGGGACACTGTGGACAATTTTCAGCAAGTTGCAGCATTGATATACAGAAATAACCACTTTTCCTTAAACAAGGTCTAAAATCATGTTTGATTGCACTCTGGATGCAATGTTTTTTCCAGAACTGTTTAAACTAGATGATAGGAACACTGTGGACAATTTTCAGCAAGTCGCAGCATTGAAATACTGAAATAACCACTTTTTCATAAACAAGCTCTAAATCATGTTTGATGCACTCTGGATGTCCAATTTTTGCTGGGTGTCTATTTGAGATGAAATGAACATTGTGGACAGTTTTCAGCAAGTTGCAACATTGAAATACAGAAATAACCACTTTTCCATAAACAAGCTCTAAATCAATATTTGCTGCACCTGGAAGTATTTATTTGCAGAACTGTTTAAACTAGATTATAGGAACACTGTGGACAATTTTCAGCAAGTTGCAGCATTGAAATACAGAAATAACCACTTTTCCATAAACAAGTCTCTAAATCATGTTTGCTGCACTCTGGAAGTATTTTTTTGCAGAACTGTTTAAACTAGATTATAGGAACACTGTGGACAATTTTCAGCAAGTTGCAGCATTGAAATACAGAAATAACCACTTTTCCATAAACAAGCTCTAAATCATGTTTGCTGCACTCTGGAAGTATTTTTGTTTGCAGAACTGTTTAAACTAGATTATAGGGACACTGTGGACAATTTTCAGCAAGTTGCAGCATTGAAATACAGAAATAACCACTTTTCCATAAACAAGGTCTAAATCATGTTTGATTGCACTCTGGATGCAATGTTTTTTCCAGAACTGTTTAAACTAGATTATAGGAACACTGTGGACAATTTTCAGCAAGTTGCAGCATTGAAATACAGAAATAACCACTTTTCCATAAACAAGCTCTAAATCATGTTTGATGCACTCTGGATGCAATTTTTTGCAGAACTGTTTAAACTAGATGATAGGAACACTGTGGACAATTTTCAGCAAGTTGCAGCATTGAAATACAGAAATACTTTTTTTTCATAAACAAGCTCTAAATCATGTTTGATGCACTCTGGAAGTATTTGTTTGCAGAACTGTTTAAACTAGATTATATAACACTGTGGACAATTTTCAGCAAGTTGCAGCATTGAATACAGAAATAACCACTTTTCCATAAACAAGCTCTAAATCATGTTTGATGCACTCTGGATGCAATTTTTTTGCAGAACTGTTTAAACTAGATGATAGGAACTGTGGACAATTTTCAGCAAGTTGCAGCATTGAAATACAGAAATAACCACTTTTCCATAAACAAGCTCTAAATCATATTTGCTGCACTCTGGAAGTATTTTGTTTGCAGAACTGTTTAAACTAGATTATAGGAACACTGTGGACAATTTTCAGCAAGTTGCAGCATTGAAATACAGAAATAACCACTTTTCCATAAACAAGGTCTAAATCATGTTTGATTGCACTCTGGATGCAATGTTTTTTCCAGAACTGTTTAAACTAGATGATAGGAACATTGTGGACAGTTTTCAGCAAGTTGCAACATTGAAATAAAGAAAACACTTTTTTTCATAAACAAGCTCTAAATCATGTTTGATGCACTCTGGAAGTATTTTGTTTGCAGAACTGTTTAAACTAGATTATAGGGACACTGTGGACAATTTTCAGCAAGTTGCAGCATTGAAATACAGAAATAACCACTTTCCATAAACAAGGTCTAAATCATATTTGATTGCACTCTGGATGCAATTTTTTTCCAGAACTGTTTAAACTAGATGATAGGAACACTGTGGACAATTTTCAGCAAGTTGCAGCATTGAAATACAAAAACACTTTTTTTCATAAACAAGCTCTAAATCATGTTTGATGCACTCTGGAAGTATTTTGTTTGCAGAACTGTTTAAACTAGATTATAGGAACTGTGGACAATTTTCAGCAAGTTGCAGCATTGAAATACAGAAATAACCACTTTTCCATAAACAAGCTCTAAATCATGTTTGATGCACTCTGGATGCATTTTTTTTCCAGAACTGTTTAAACTAGATGATAGGAACACTGTGGACAATTTTCAGCAAGTTGCAGCATTGAAATACAGAAATAACCACTTTTTCATAAACAAGCTCTAAATCATGTTTGATGCACTCTGGATGTCCAATTTTTGCTGAACTGTCTATTTGAATGAAATGAACACTGTGGACATTTTCAGCAAGTTGCAACATTGAAATACAGAAATAACCACTTTTCCATAAACAAGCTCTAAATCAATATTTGCTGCACCCTGGAAGTATTTTATTTGCAGAACTGTTTAAACTAGATTATAGGAACACTGTGGACATTTTCAGCAAGTTGCAGTTGCAACATTGAAATACAGAAAAACTTTTTTTCATAAACAAGCTCTAAATCATGTTTGATGCACTCTGGAGTATTTTGTTTGCAGAACTGTTTAAACTAGATTATGGAACACTGTGGACAATTTTCAGCAAGTTGCAGCATTGAAATACAGAAATAACCACTTTTCCATAAACAAGGTCTAAATCAATTTGATGCACTCTGGATGCAATGTTTTTTTCAGAACTGTTTAAACTAGATGATAGGAACACTGTGGACAATTTTCAGCAAGTTGCAGCATTGAAATACAGAAATAACCACTTTTCCATAAACAAGCTCTAAATCAATATTTGCTGCACTCTGGAAGTATTTTGTTTGCAGAACTGTTTAAACTAGATTATAGGGACACTGTGGACAATTTTCAGCAAGTTGCAGCATTGAAATACAGAAATAACCACTTTTCCATAAACAAGGTCTAAATCATGTTTGATTGCACTCTGGATGCAATGTTTTTTTCCAGAACTGTTTAAACTAGATGATAGGAACACTGTGGACAATTTTCAGCAAGTTGCAGCATTGAAATACAGAAACACTTTTTTCATAAACAAGCTCTAAATCATGTTTGATGCACTCTGGAAGTATTTGTTTGCAGAACTGTTTAAACTAGATTATAGGGACACTGTGGACAATTTTCAGCAAGTTGCAGCATTGAAATACAGAAATAACCACTTTTCCATAAACAAGGTCTAAAATCATATTGATTGCACTCTGGATGCAATGTTTTTTCCAGAACTGTTTAAACTAGATGATAGGAACACTGTGGACAATTTTCAGCAAGTTGCAGCATTGACATACAAAAACACTTTTTTTTCATAAACAAGCTCTAAATCATGTTTGATGCACTCTGGAAGTATTTTGTTTGCAGAACTGTTTAAACTAGATTATAGGGACACTGTGGACAATTTTCAGCAAGTTGCAGCATTGAAATACAGAAATAACCACTTTTCCATAAACAGGTCTAAAATCATGTTTGATTGCACTCTGGATGCAAGTTTTTCCAGAACTGTTTAAACTAGATGATAGGAACACTGTGGACAATTTTCAGCAAGTTGCAGCATTGAAATACAGAAATAACCACTTTTCCATAAACAAGCTCTAAATCATGTTTGATGCACTCTGGATGTCCAATTTTTGCTGTGCTGTCTATTTGAGATGAAATTAACATTGTGACAGTTTTCAGCAAGTTGCAACATTGAAATACAGAAATAACCACTTTTCCATAAACAAGCTCTAAATCAATATTTGCTGCACCCTGGAAGTATTTTGTTTGCAGAACTGTTTAAACTAGATTATAGGACACTGTGGACAATTTTCAGCAAGTTGCAGCATTGAAATACAGAAATAACCACTTTTCCATAAACAAGGTCTAAATCATGTTTGATGCACTCTGGATGCAATGTTTTTTCCAGAACTGTTTAAACTAGATGATAGGAACACTGTGGACAATTTTCAGCAAGTTGCAGCATTGAAATACAGAAATAACCACTTTTCCATAAACAAGCTCTAAATCATGTTTGATGCACTCTGGATGTTCAATTTTGCTGGGCTGTCTATTTGAGATGAAATGAACATTGTGGACAATTTTCAGCAAGTTGCAACATTGAAATACAGAAATAACCACTTTTCCATAAACAAGCTCTAAATCATATTTGCTGCACCCTGGAAGTATTTTTTTTGCAGAACTGTTTAAACTAGATTATAGGACACTGTGGACAATTTTCAGCAAGTTGCAGCATTGAAATACAGAAATAACCACTTTTCCATAAACAAGCTCTAAATCATGTTTGATGCACTCTGGAAGTATTTTTTTGCAGAACTGTTTAAACTAGATTATAGGAACACTGTGGACAATTTTCAGCAAGTTGCAACATTGAAATACAGAAATAACTTTTTTTCATAAACAAGCTCTAAATCATGTTTGATGCACTCTGGAAGTATTTTTTGTTTGCAGAACTGTTTAAACTAGATTATAGGGACACTGTGGACAATTTTCAGCAAGTTGCAGCATTGAAATACAGAAATAACCACTTTTCCATAAACAAGGTCTAAATCATGTTTGATTGCACTCTGGATGCAATGTTTTTTGCAGAACTGTTTAAACTAGATGATAGGAACACTGTGGACAATTTTCAGCAAGTTGCAGCATTGAAATACAGAAATAACCACTTTTCCATAAACAAGCTCTAAATCAATTTTGCTGCACCTGGAAGTATTTTTGTTTGCAGAACTGTTTAACTAGATTATAGGAACACTGTGGACAATTTTCAGCAAGTTGCAGCATTGAAATACAGAAATAACCACTTTTCCATAAACAAGGTCTAAATCATGTTTGATTGCACTCTGGATGCAATTTTTTTCAGAACTGTTTAAACTAGATGATAGGAACACTGTGGACAATTTTCAGCAAGTTGCAGCATTGAAATACAGAAAACACTTTTTTCATAAACAAGCTCTAAATCATGTTTGATGCACTCTGGAAGTATTTTGTTTGCAGAACTGTTTAAACTAGATTATAGGGACACTGTGGACAATTTTCAGCAAGTTGCAGCATTGAAATACAGAAATAACCACTTTTCCATAAACAAGGTCTAAAATCATTTGATTGCACTCTGGATGCAATGTTTTTTCAGAACTGTTTAAACTAGATGATAGGAACACTGTGGACAATTTTCAGCAAGTTGCAGCATTGAAATACAGAAATAACCACTTTTCCATAAACAAGCTCTAAATCATGTTTGATGCACTCTGGATGTCCAATTTTTGCTGTGCTGTCTATTTGAGATGAATTATAAACATGTGTGACAGTTTTCAGCAAGTTGCAACATTGAAATACAGAAATAACCACTTTTCCATAAACAAGCTCTAAATCATATTTGATGCACTCTGGATGTAATTTTTTTTGCAGAACTGTTTAAACTAGATGATAGGAACACTGTGGACAATTTTCAGCAAGTTGCAGCATTGAAATACAAAAACACTTTTTTTCATAAACAAGCTCTAAATCATGTTTGATGCACTCTGGAAGTATTTTGTTTGCAGAACTGTTTAAACTAGATTATAGGGACACTGTGACAATTTTCAGCAAGTTGCAGCATTGAAATACAGAAATAACCACTTTTCTTAAACAAGGTCTAAATCATTTTGATGCACTCTGGATGCAATGTTTTTTCCAGAACTGTTTAAACTAGATGATAGGACACTGTGGACAATTTTCAGCAAGTTGCAGCATTGAAATACTGAAATAACCACTTTTCCATAAACAAGCTCTAAATCATGTTTGATGCACTCTGGATGTCCAATTTTTGCTGTGCTGTCTATTTGAGATGAAATTAACATTGTGGACAGTTTTCAGCAAGTTGCACATTGAAATACAGAAATAACCACTTTTCCATAAACAAGCTCTAAATCAATATTTGCTGCACCTGGAAGTATTTTGTTTGCAGAACTGTTTAAACTAGATTATAGGGACACTGTGGACAATTTCAGCAAGTTGCAGCATTGAAATACAGAAATAACCACTTTTCCATAAACAAGTCTAAATCATGTTTGATGCACTCTGGATGCAATTTTTTTGCAGAACTGTTTAAACTAGATGATAGGAACACTGTGGACAATTTTCAGCAAGTTGCAGCATTGAAATACAGAAATAACCACTTTTTCATAAACAAGCTCTAAATCATGTTTGATGCACTCTGGATGTTCATTTTTGCTGGGCTGTCTATTTGAGATGAATGAACACTGGGACATTTTCAGCAAGTTGCAACATTGAAATACAGAATAACCACTTTTCCATAAACAAGCTCTAAATCAATATTTGCTGCACCCTGGAAGTATTTTGTTTGCAGAACTGTTTAAACTAGATTATAGGACACTGTGGACAATTTTCAGCAAGTTGCAGCATTGAAATACAGAAATAACCACTTTTCCATAAACAAGCTCTAAATCATGTTTGATGCACTCTGGATGCATGTTTTTTCCAGAACTGTTTAAACTAGATTATAGGAACACTGTGGACAATTTTCAGCAAGTTGCAGCATTGAAATACAGAAAAAACTTTTTTTCATAAACAAGCTCTAAATCATGTTTGATGCACTCTGGAAGTATTTTGTTTGCAGAACTGTTTAAACTAGATTATAGGACACTGTGGACAATTTTCAGCAAGTTGCAGCATTGAAATACAGAAATAACCAATTTTCCATAAACAAGCTCTAAATCATGTTTGATGCATTCTGGATGCAATGTTTTTTCCAGAACTGTTTAAACTAGATGATAGGAACACTGTGGACAATTTTCAGCAAGTTGCAGCATTGAAATACAGAAATAACCACTTTTCCATAAACAAGCTCTAAATCAATATTTGCTGCCCTGGAAGTATTTTGTTTGCAGAACTGTTTAAACTAGATTATAGGACACTGTGGACAATTTTCAGCAAGTTGCAGCATTGAAATACAGAAATAACCACTTTTCATAAACAGGTCTAAAATCATGTTTGATTGCACTCTGGATGCAATGTTTTTTCCAGAACTGTTTTAAACTAGATGATAGGACACTGTGGACAATTTTCAGCAAGTTGCAGCATTGAAATACAGAAAAAACACTTTTTTCATAAACAAGCTCTAAATCATGTTTGATGCACTCTGGAAGTATTTTGTTTGCAGAACTGTTTAAACTAGATTATAGGAACACTGTGGACAATTTTCAGCAAGTTGCAGCATTGAAATACAGAATAACCACTTTTCCATAAACAAGCTCTAAATCATATTTGATGCACTCTGGAAAGTTTTTTTTGCAGAACTGTTTAAACTAGATGATAGGAACACTGTGGACAATTTTCAGCAAGTTGCAGCATTGAAATACAGAAATAACCACTTTTCCATAAACAAGCTCTAAATCATGTTTGATGCACTCTGGATGTAATTTTTGCAGAACTGTTTATTTGAGATGAAATTAACACTGTGGACAATTTTCAGCAAGTTGCAGCATTGAAATACAGAAATAACCACTTTTCCATAAACAAGCTCTAAATCAATGTTTGCTGCACTCTGGAAGTATTTTGTTTGCAGAACTGTTTAAACTAGATTATAGGACACTGTGGACAATTTCAGCAAGTTGCAGCATTGAAATACAGAAATAACCACTTTTCCATAAACAAGGTCTAAAATCATGTTTGATGCACTCTGGATGCAATGTTTTTTCCAGAACTGTTTAAACTAGATGATAGGAACACTGTGGACAATTTT
This sequence comes from Oncorhynchus kisutch, assembly GCF_002021735.2. Taxonomy (NCBI): domain Eukaryota; kingdom Metazoa; phylum Chordata; class Actinopteri; order Salmoniformes; family Salmonidae; genus Oncorhynchus; species Oncorhynchus kisutch. The sequence goes on from NW_022263661.1 coordinate 46,240, forward strand.
CAGCAAGTTGCAGCATTGAAATACAGAAATAACCACTTTTTCATAAACAAGCTCTAAATCATGTTTGATGCACTCTGGATGTCCAATTTTTTGCTGTGCTGTCTATTTAGATGAAAGGAACATGTGGACAATTTTCAGCAAGTTGCAGCATTGAAATACAGAAATAACCACTTTTCCATAAACAAGCTCTAAATCATATTTGCTGCACTCTGGAAGTATTTTTTGCAGAACTGTTTAAACTAGATTATAGAACACTGTGGACAATTTTCAGCAAGTTGCAGCATTGAAATACAGAAATAACCACTTTTCCATAAACAAGCTCTAAATCATGTTTGATGCACCTGGAAGTGTTTTGTTTGCAGAACTGTTTAAACTAGATGATAGGAACACTGTGGACAATTTTCAGCAAGTTGCACATTGAAATACAGAAATAACCACTTTTCCATAAACAAGGTCTAAATCATGTTTTGCTGCACTCTGGAAGTATTTTTGTTTGCAGAACTGTTTAAACTAATTATAGGACACTGTGGACAATTTCAGCAAGTTGCAGCATTGAAATACAGAAATAACCACTTTTCCATAAACAAGGTCTAAAATCATGTTTGATTGCACTCTGATGCAATGTTTTTCCAGAACTGTTTAAACTAGATGATGGAACACTGTGGACGATTTTCAGCAAGTTG
>NW_022263662.1:0-46672 GCF_002021735.2 Oncorhynchus kisutch
CAAGTCCAATGTGACATAACCCACTATGTCAAATATGATAAAATAATCTCCCAGTGCATACTCATTGGCTTAATCTACCAACCAATCATCTCTACAAGAAACTCCCCCATGTTCTTGTGCATTAGTCGGTCAGACGTCTGGCAGCAGTAAAGAGATTGTGTTTGTAACTCTTATGGGATAGTTTTCCCCACAATCGACCAAAGATTATAAGTGTGTAGTCTTTATTCATCTGTGTAAGCCCATTAACTAGCTCTGTCCTTTGATAATTAGCTATTGGAAATTAGGGCTTGTTTTTTTTTCTCTCTCTTGAGGCTAGGGGAATGGTTTCCACTAGATAGCAAAACCACAAAGTCAAAATTGGTTAGGGTTAGGCATAAGGTTGAGTAGTGTGGTAAAGGTTAGTATAGGTTTAAACTGAAACTCGAAGAGAGAAGGGAAATTGTGGAACTGGGCGGAGTGAGTTTATGACTTTGTGGTGTGTTAATTTTTTTGCTGTCAAAGGACATGATAACAAATACTTTATTCAGTAAGGTCATTCCCATACAATTCTATGGTCACTCCCACTAAGGCCAACTTTGAATGGTTGATATCCCAGGCTTGTATGTGTGCAATAGCCTGTGGACGAGGTTTGATATTGGTCAAAACACCAATTATTTCCAGAAGTTTATTAAGGGTTGGTAACAGGTGATGGTCAGCTATTTGAGCCAGTAAAGGGGGCTTTAATATTCTTGGGTAGCGGGATTACTTTAGCTTCCCTCCAGGCCTGAGGGCACACGCTCTCTAGTAGGCTTAAATTGAAGATGTGGCAATATCATCTGCTATTATCCTCAGTAATTTCCATCCAGATTGTCAGACCCCGGTGGCTTGTCACTGTCGATAGACAAAAATAATTTTTTCACCTCTTCCACACTGACTTTACGAAATTCAAAAGTACAATTCTTGTACTTTTGGTCCGATCTACTTGAATGTGTAGTGCCAGTGTTTGTTGCTGGTATGTTCATTACTAAGTTTGCTTTTCCTTGCCAATGAAAAGGTCATTAAAGTAGGTTTCAATATCAGTGTGCTTTGTGATGAATGAGCCATCTGATTCAATGAATGAGGAGCCGAGTTGGTTTTTCCCAAAAATGTCATTTAAGGTGCTCCATAACGCTTTACTATCATTCTTATATATTTGTTTCATTGTGTAGTTTTTTAAATTTAGTTTAGTCACATGATCTCTTAATTTGCAGTACGATGCCAATCGGTTGTGCAGCCAGACTTATTTGCCAAACCTTTTGCCTCATCCCTCTCAAACATACTTTTTTAATTCAATTCCTCATCAATCCAAGGGGATGTAACCGTTTTTACAGTCATTTTCTTAATGGGTGCATGCTTATTACTAACTGGAATAAGTAGTTACATAAATGCATCAAGTGTGCAGCGAGGGTGCTGGCTAGCGGAGTGGAAACACTTCAAAAATAAAGGAGAGCCGCACCCTCTAGGAAAACAGATGCAAAATATTTATGTCCAATGTTTTGACAGACAAGCTGTCTTCATCAGGGTATATGTCCATCAGGGTATGATGAAGACAGCTTGTCTGACGAAACGTTGGACATAAATATTTTTGCATCTGAGATCCTCGATTGTGCAGCTCTCCTTTATTTTTTACGTGCTCCTCATTACACACCACAGACCAGCAAATATTCTTTACATCATCAACATATGAATCACTACAAAACTTGTTTTTATGACCTTTTATACACTATATTAGGCCCAGCGTTTGGAACTTTGGTTATCCTAGATATGTGTCACGCCCTGGTCTTAGTATTCTGTGTTCTCTTTATATTTTGGTCAGGCCAGGGTGTGACATGGGTGATTTATGTGGTTTGTTTTGTCTAGGGTTTTTGTAGTTTTATGGGATTGTGTTTAGTATAGTAGTCTAGAAAGTCTATGGTTGCCTAGAGTGGTTCTCAATCAGAGGCAGGTGTTTATCGTTGTCTCTGATTGGGAACCATATTTAGGCAGCCATATTCTTTAGGTATCTTGTGGGTGATTGTTTCCTGTCTCTGTGTTTTACACCAGTTAGGACTGTTTTCGTTGTTTTCACGTTTCTTGTTTTGTAGAAGTATATTGTTCACATTTTCATCTTTCATTAAAGATGTATAAAGATACCACGCTGCATTTTGGTCCTCCTCTCTTCACCTGAAGAAAACCGTAACAATTTGACTATTATATTGTGATCCCTGCATCCTATGGATTAGGATACTGCTTTAAAGTAAATATTTGCAGCGTTAGTAAAGATGTGATCCATACATGTTGATGATTTAATCCTGTACCGTTTGTAACTACCCTGGCAGGTTGACTGGCAACCTAATCCAGATTGCAGGCACTGGTTACAGTTTGAAGTTTTTCCCTGAGTGGGCAGCTTGATGATAGCCAGTCAATATTAAATCACCCAGAAAATATACTTCTATGTTGATATCACGTAAATTATCATCTTCGCTCGCTTGTAACCGCTAGAAAACACAAAAAAACTGCTAGAAACCACTAGAAACTGATACAGACCGCTAGGAACCACACAAAAGACCACACTTGCCATTTTGGCACTGAGTTGGTTTTTGGAGGGGATTTTTTTGCAGAGTTTTATTATTTACTCTTTACGTTGGATGGCAACAACAACTGCCCGAGTTACACCAGGAACGCACAAGCCTTCCATCAGTGCTCAGACTGTCCGCAATAGGCTGAAAGAGGAAGGCCTGAGGGCTTGAAGGCCTGTTGTAAGGCAGGACCTCACCAGACATCACCGGCAAAAACGTTGGCTATGGGCACAAACCCACCGTCGTTGGACCAGGCAGGACTGGCAAGTGCTCTTCACTGACGAGATGCGGTTTTGTCTCACCAGGGGTGATGTTCGGATTTGTGTTTATCATTGAAGGAATGACGGTTACACGAGGCCTGTACTCTGGAGCGGGATCGATTTGGAGGTGGAGGGTCCGTCATGGTCTGGGGCGTGTGTGTCACAGCATCATCGGACTGAGCTTGGTGTCATTGCAGGCAATCTCAACGCTGTGCGTTACAGGGAAGACATCCTCCTCCCTCATATGGTACCCTTCCTGCAGGCTCATCCTGACATGACCCTCCAACATGACAATGCCACCAGCATACTTCTCGTTCTGTGCGTGATTTCCTGCAAGATAGGAATATCAGTGTTCTGACATGGCCAGCAAAGAGCCAGGATCTCAATCTAATTGAGCACGTCTGGGACCTGTTGGATCTAGGGCAATTCCCCCCAGATATGTCCTGGAACTTGCAGGTGCCTTGGTGGAAGAGTGGGGTAACAATTCACAGCAAGAACTGGCAAATCTGTTGCAGTCCATGAGGAGGAGATGCACTGCAGTACTTAATGCAGCTGGTGGCCACACCAGATACTGAATGTTACTTTTGATTTTGACCTCCCCTTTGTTCACGGACACATTATTCATTTTTGTTAGTCACATGTCTGTGGAATTGTTCAGTTTATGTCTCAGTTGTTGAATCTTGTAATGTTCATACAAATATTTACACGTTCAGTTTGCTGAAAAAAAACGCAGTGGACAGTGAGAGGACGTTTCTTTTTTTGCTGAGTTTGTATTCCTGAAGTCCTGTCAAAAACATAAAAAGTGAATATGGAATTGAAAGCAGAAATTGTGTGTCACTTTCCCTGCGTATCAGAAGGGTAATGTGTTGTTTCCCTATGATGATGTACAATAGTAGCTAAACGTAGCAAAGTAAACACATCAGTTACGTTTGCTCACTTTGTACAGTCTAGTCAGTCTTACAGAGCAATTGGTGGATACTAACACAATGTGGGCACTGCAAGCATGTGAGAAAGTGAAGGAAAACACATCCTTACCAGTCTGAGCTGATGAAGCATCCACATTCACCCATACCACCAGACACAGCAGAGTCAGAGTTGATTTCATGTTGATCAAATGGTAGATGCAGTAAAAAGTAAAAATGGAAGAGTAGAAGATAAATAAACAGTTAATGTTAATGTTTGTCTACAGTTCCAGCCCCCAGGGAGCACTGAAGAGAACCACTGTCCAGGGGGACTGACTCAAAATACTGGAAAACTCCAATATAGAGAATTTAATCAAACCATCACTGAGGCGGTAAAAACACAGGTATAATTTTAGTGAATGATATCATAAATAGGACTGGTGAGTTATGTCACACATGCAGCTAACACAGACATATGGAAATGTCTGCTCCACCCAAAATTACAACCCATTAATTGCAGCATTACCACAAAAATGGAAGATGCAAGTAGAAGGGATAAAAATTAAGGAACTTGTATGTCGGCCCTGTATTAAGACCAATAACTGGTTAAAGAAAAGTGTGATAAATAAAAGCATATACCAATTTCATTTAAGGACCCAAAAACTGACAGCAATGCCATATAAATTGCAAATAGTTGTGAAGGAGATTTTCGAAGTACCCATTCCATGGCACATGGTTCATGAATTGATACGCAAAACAACGCCAGATTCAAACTTCTAATTTTTTTAATTAAATTACTGTACAAAATTCTTGCAACTTTCGCCTTGCGAAAGTATTCGGCCCCCTTGAACTTTGGCGACCTTTTGCCACATTTCAGGCTTTCAAACCTAAAGATATAAAACTGTATTTTTTTGTGAAGAATCAACAACAAGGGGACACAATCATGAAGTGGAAACGACATTTATTGGATATTTCAAACTTTTTTAACAAATCAAAAACTGAAAAATTGGGCGTGCAAATTATTCAGCCCCCTTAAGTTTAATACTTTGTATGCCACCTTTTCCTGTGATTACAGCTGTAAGTCGCTTGGGGTATAGTCTCTATCAGTTTTGCACATCGAGAGACTGACATTTTCCCATCCTCCTTGGCAAACAGCTCGAAGCTCAGTGAGGTTGGATGGAGAGCATTTGTGAACAGCAGTTTTCAGTTCTTTCCACAGATTCTCGATTGGATTCAGGTCTGGACTTTGACTTGGCACTCTAACACTGGATATGTTTATTTTGAACCATTCCATTGTAGATTTTGCTTTATGTTTTGGATCATTGTCTTGTTGGAAAATTATTCAGCCCCTTTACTTTCAGTGCAGCAAACTCTCTCCAGATAGTTCAGTGAGGATCTCTGAATGATCCATGTTGATCTAAATGACTAATGATGATAAATACAATCCCACCTGTGTGTAATCAAGTCTCTGTATAAATGCACCTGCACTGTGATAGTCTCAGAGGTCCGTTAAAAGCCAAGAGAGCATCATGAAGAACAAGGAACACACCAGGCAGGTCCGAGATACCGTTGTGAAGAAGTTTAAAGCCGGATTTGGATACAAAATATTTCCCAAGCTTTAAACATCCCAAGGTGCACTGTGCAAGCGATAATATTAAAAGGGAAGGAGTATCAGACCACTGCAAAATCTACCAAGACCTGGCCGTCCCTCTAAACTTTCAGCTCATACAAGGAGAAGACTGATCAGAGATGCAGCCAAGAGGCCCATGATCACTCTGGATGAACCTGCAGAGATCTACAGCTGAGGTGGGAGACTCTGTCCATAGGACAACAATCAGTCGTATATTGCACAAATCTGGCCTTTATGGAAGAGTGGCAAGAAGAAAGCAATTTCTTAAAGATATCCATAAAAAGTGTGTTTAAAGTTTGCCACAAGCCACCTGGGAGACACACCAAATATGTGGAAGAAGGTGCTCTGGTCAGATGAAACCAAAATTGAACTTTTTGGCAACAATGCAAAACGTTATGTTTGGCGTAAAAGCAACACAGCTCATCACCCTGAACACACTATCCCCACTGTCAAACATGGTGGTGGCAGCATCATGGTTTGGGCCTGCTTTTCTTCAGCAGGGACAGGGAAGATGGTTAAAATTGATGGGAAGATGGATGGAGCCAAATACAGGACCATTCTGGAAGAAAAGCTGATGGAGTCTGCAAAAGACCTGAGACTGGGACGGAGATTTGTCTTCCAACAAGACAATGATCCAAAACATAAAGCAAAATCTACAATGGAATGGTTCAAAATAAACATATCCAGGTGTTAGAAGTGCCAAGTCAAAGTCCAGACCTGAATCCAATCGAGAATCTGTGGAAAGAACTGAAAACTGCTGTTCACAAATGCTCTCCATCCAACCTCACTGAGCTCGAGCTGTTTTGCAAGGAGGAATGGGAAAAAATGTCAGTCTCTCGATGTGCAAAACTGATAGAGACATACCCCAAGCGACTTACAGCTGTAATCACAGCAAAAGGTGGCACTACAAAGTATTAACTTAAGGGGGCTGAATAATTTTGCACGCCCAATTTTTCAGTTTTTGATTTGTTAAAAAGTTTGAAATATCCAATAAATGTCGTTCCACTTCATGATTGTGTCCCACTTGTTGTTGATTCTTCACAAAAAAATACAGTTTTATATCTTTATGTTTGAAGACTGAAATGTGGCAAAAGGTCGCAAAGTTCAAGGGGGCCGAATACTTTCGCAAGGCACTGTATATGGGGGATACAATCTTCCCAGCTCTGCAGATTCTGCTGCTTGGAGGCAGAGTCATTAAATCATGTATTTGGTATTGTCCATATGTAGCTCGTGTTTGGACACAGGTCCAGGAATGGCTGAAGATTTGCAATATTTGCCTAGAACTAACGCTGCAGATAGCAATACCGGGTGATTGAAAAGCCATAGTCAGTCAATCAATAATATAATAATTATATTAGCAAACATGTTTATTTTTAATGTACAATCTGTAGAAGCTATGAGAATAGAAAGGTTCAGAACTTTTGTGAAGCATCACAGCATAGTTGAAAAATATATGGCAAATAGAAATCCAAAATGGATGATGTTGAGAGATAGATGGGAGGGGTTGAATGGAGCTGAAGGGTGGGACTTATAACATGATAGCCATATAAAACATTCGAGGTCTGTAAATGGATATAGGTTCATCAATTTGTGAAATAGCACAGTTACAATAGGAATCAAACTGGATGGACATCAGAAATAGAGGAAGGACTAAAAACAAACAAAATATAACTATTGTAAAAGATTGTGTCTGTAAAATGTGTATGAGATGTATAAACTGAAGGTAGAAGCCTAACTTTTTATTAGTTTACTCCAATTGGGGGAAGGGTGGTAGGGTTTGCAAGGAATAATAACATATATTCTTTAAAAAAGTATGTATATCTATATAGGTATGTGTATGTACAGTGGGGAGAACAAGTATTTGATACACTGCCGATTTGCAGGTTTTCCTACTTACAAAGCATGTAGAGGTTTTTTATCATAGGTACACTTCAACTGTGAGAGACGGAATCTAAAACAAAAATCCAGAAATCACATTGTATGATTTTTAAGTAATTAATTAGCATTTTATTGCATGACATAAGTATTTGATCACCTACCAACCAGTAAGAATTCTGGCTCTCACAAACCTGTTAGTTTTTCTTCAAGAAGCCCTCCTGTTCTCCACTCATTACCTGTATTAACTGCACCTGTTTGACCTCGTTATCTGTATAAAATACACCTGTCCACACACTCAATCGAACAGACTCCAACCTCTCCACAATGGCCAAGATCAGAGAGCTGTGTAAGGACATCAGAGATAAAATTGTAGACCTGCAGAAGGCTGGGATGGGCTACAGGACAATAGGCTTGGTGAGAAGGCCAAGATGATGGTCAATCACCCTCGGTCTGGGGCTCCATGCAAGATCTCACATCGTGGGACATCAATGATCATGAGGAAGGTGAGGGATCAACCCAGAACTACATAGCAGGACCTGGTCAATGACCTGAAGAGAGCTGGGACCACAGTCTCAAAGAAAACCATTGGTAACACACTACGCCGTCATAGATTAAAATCCTGCAACGCACGCAAGGTCCCCCTGCTCAAGCAAGTGTAAGTCCAGGCCCGTCTGAAGTTTGCCAATGACCATCTGGATGATCCAGAGGAGGAATGGGAGAAGGTCATGTGGTCTGATGAGACAAAAATAGAGCTTTTTGGTCTAAACTCCAATTGCCGTGTTTTGAAGGAAGAAGTAATGGTATTTATCATCATTAGTCATTTAGGTCAACATTGGATCATTCAGGGATCCTCACTGAACTTCTGGAGAGAGTTTGCTGCACTGAAAGTAAAGGGGCTGTATAATTTTGCACTCCCAATTTTTCAGTTTTTGATTTGTTAAAAAAGTTTGAAATATCCAATAAATGTCGTTCTACTTCATGATTGTGTCCCACTTGTTGTTGATTCTTCACAAAATACAGTTTTATATCTTTATGTATGAAGCCTGAAATGTGGCAAAAGGTCGCAAAGTTCAAAGGGGCCGAATACTTTCGCAAGGCACTGTATGTATATGGATATATATATTTACCCAAAAATTATATGTGGGATTGGAAATGATGCAGACTATTATATTGATGAAAGCAATATATCATGAAAGCAGCAATCTTTCCGCAATATTAAGCTGATCCAACCGTTACATTTATTTTTTAAAGAACAGTTCTTGTGAAAATACCCAATGTAGGAACTGTGTTGGTTCAGGCTATTAATAATAGGTCAGAAAACAACTCATTTTAATTTAATTTAATTTGTAGTATTTTTAAGACCACTATGTTAGATATCAGAATAAATAACTTGTGTTCTCGGTCTTCCACTATTGTTCAGCTACATGAGAGAGACATTTCTACAGTAATCTGATGTGCTTAAATTAAGATCTGAATTAGCATTGAGTGGTACAGGTATAACATACTGTTGTTAGAATGTGGATAAGATCCATTGAAACATTGTGTCATTATCCAATCACAAAGCCTGGACTAACATAACCCTTACTGTACATAAACCTTGTTCCCTGTATATTGACATGGCTAATGTTTGTTCCAGCAAGCCAGTGCCACCTTTTCCCGTCAAGCCATGTTTTCTAGGGGCAAAAGGGGAGGGACACAATCTATTTCTGCACCTTGGGAGTATGTCTGTACTGCCATGGCTCACCGTAGCCTCATATTAGCCAGCCAACTTGACGAACCATACATAAAACATGACATTAAACGTTTTCTTGCATATGAGAATTGAAGGACAAGATTCCTGCTTAAATTATCAGGATGCAAACAACAGGAAGGAACACGTCATCAAGGCACTATGTGATGATGATGCAGTTGAACATCACATAAACATTTGTCTGGTTGCTAAGATATTGTAAAACAATACTTTGTGAATCTTTATAGTGAACTTTGAGAATTTCATTCCCAGCACCACTAACTTGAGAAAGCTTGGTTGTGTGTGTGTGATCATATTATTCCATGGAACAATTAAAATAATCAAAGTAGATGAGTAAATATGAACCAGAAGCACTTTATTTCATGTTGGACAATCATGAAATACCATACATTTATTCAGACAATAAATCTGAAAATAATTTGAACAAACTATTGACAGGGGTTATTCATTGACATGTTTGCCCAACAAGCAAGTGGCCATCTCTTCGCGTAAGACGAAGCCACTATTGGCAATGAGGCAAGTTCATGACCCCATTTATACACTGCTGATGAAAACCAACACTACCTGGGCTCAGTCTAAGATGACCAGTACACATAAAGTGGTATGATCTCCATGTGTGGCATAGACTTTTTGATCTTCCGGAGGATATTTAAATTGGATGTTCTGTGTGTTCATCAGCTCTTCATCCACAGTGCAGGGTTCTGAAATGAGAAGATTGTACAGGAATCAGTGTGTGAACGTGTCCTTCAAGGGCCACTGAAAATGATTTGTTTTTCATTTTAATTAATGATATCACTATACCCCTAGATCCTTGAGGAATGTCATTGTCAATGCCTCAGGAGCATGGTTCAACAGTTACATTTCAACTCAGAATGCATTTTTAAATAGTAATTAATCAATTGATCTTGATTTCCAATCCTGGGAATTCATCCTTACCGATCGCTAAGGGGGAGTTAGCATACGATTGGGTAGGAACTGGGCCAATGTTATTTTAGAGAGAACTTACTCAGACAGGTTATCGGTTGTGTCCAGATCCCGTCACGACACTTCTTGTACGCTGAAGGGGGATCAAGGATGTAGTATTTCTGGCAGACATAATGAACTGATTCTCCATTTCTGTAGCGTTCTCTGGTACCGCCCATTCTGTCTCCGTTATTGACATGTGGAGGTGGTCCACAGAAATCCTTGGGCTCTAGGAAGACATGGGTGACATCAGAGAAATACTAGTGATGAAATGTACCAAGCTGCTATTTTCCAAGCAAGAATAGTATTCCAGAAAACATCCCTGCCTTTTCCAAAATGCGTTATTTTGCTACATTTTTTGTGAGTTGGAGATAATTGTAAATCTACTTAAAACAAGTAAATTGATTGGGAAGTGGAACAATGTGTCAAATCAATAAACATACAATTTACCATAACAAATTGGAATGGAGTGACTCCACTGTCCATTGACTGAGCAGGTGACCTCTGATTTCCCCTTCAGAACGTGTTTAGAGTTGCTACACTCAAACTGTAGCCTGTGTCCATACTTCATGTTGTTGTTGTTTTGGGGAATTCCTATCACGTTCACATTCTTAATCTTCTCTGCAGCTTCACAAGTCACATCTATTATGGAGGGAAAAATAGAAAATCACTAAATTGCTGTATAGCACATTTGCAAACCTGATGTAACTTCTGAAGGTACATATTGTTGTCGATAAAATGATTTGCTTAGTTTTGGCTAAAGTGAAATGTTTACCTTCACAGGTTGGGAAATGGTTGTTCCACATCCCCCCCGCGGCACACACTACCTGTGGGTTTCCCTTCAGCTGGTGTGCTGGGTTGGGGCAGCTGAACTTGAGCTCATGACCGTACTGTATAACACCATCATCATCTGGCAGACCGCTCACAACCACCCGTCCATCTGTAGCCTCGGGGACACAACTCACCACTACGGAGAAAGATCATATTGCAGGGTGTTGTACAGTCTATAACTTCATGAACCCTCTGAGTTACAGTGTAATGTGCATTGTAAAAAGTAAGTAAGATGTTATTCTGTATATACTATAATTAAGCAATAAGTCCTGAGGGGGTGTGATATATGGCCAATATACCACGGCTAAGGGCTGTTCTTAGACACGATGTAACACAGCGAGCCTGGATACTTCTATTAGCCGTGGTATATTGGCCATATACCACAAACCCCAGAGGTGCCTTTTTGCTATTATAAACTGGTTACTAACGTTAGATCAGTAAAAAGTTATTGAGGGGGTCATACCCATGGTAAACGGTACGATATATCACAGATTTAAGCCAATTAGCATCCATGAGCCGAACTACCCCGTTTATAATATTCAATGACTACATGGTTACCTTCACATAAGGGCAGGTGGTTGCTCCATCCTGCCACCATACAGGTTCTGTTGTCCATTTTGCTCACAATCTGATAACAACAGACATTAGTAAGGTGGTATTATTAAGTCTGTGACATCATTAGCAGTGTTCTAAGTTCATCCCGGTACTAGACAGGCTGGATTCAACCCCATACTAGATGGGCTGGATTCAGCCCTGTAATAGACGAGCTGGATTCAACCGCGTACTAGACAGGCTGGATTCAACCCCATACTAGACGGGCTGGATTCAGCCCCGTACTAGACAGGCTGGATTCAACCCCGTACTAGGCGGGCTGGATTCAACCCCATACTAGACGGGCTGGATTCAACCCATACTAGGCAGGCTGGAATAGGAGGACACAGGGCTATTGGAGTGGGGGCTATTAACAAAAAATATATCAAATAATAACGAAATTCAATCTTTTAAAAAAAAACTTGCCCATCATTGCAAGTGTATTTGATAGTGGCTCCAAAGACATAGTCATCTCCAACGTGGATCCTGTAGTGGCCATTGGCAGTTTCATCAGGGAGCTCACATGGTTTAGCTAGATGTCAGGAAACCGCAGGAAAACAAGATCATGATACAGTTTGTAAGAAAGTGATATGTTAACAGATCTTTTATAGTGTTAAACTAAGCTATTATGGGGTTATGCTAATCATAACTGCAACTATAGCTATTTTGTTGAGGAAAAATGAACATACTAGCACTGATAATGTGGTTGTCTCACTTCGCTATCTTAAATGGATAGTTTGGGATTTTGGCAGTGAGGCCCATTATCTACTTCCCCTCATTGACAAAATCCCCAACTATCTCTTTAAGATAAATGCACTAACTATAAGTCGCTCTGGATAAGAAAGTCTGCTAAATGACTAAAATGTCAAATGTATAACAACAATATTGAATCTATAACATTGAAAGAAATACTCACGCTTGCATTTCCCCTGACGGATCACCACCCACTTATTCTTCTTACACTGATAACTTATTCTGCCTACTGGCACAAAGCCAAAGTTGCAGGAAAAAAGGACAATGTCGTCCTCTTTGTACTCATTTTTGATGCTTTCCTCAGTGACCCTGGCATCGGGCACATTTGGAAGCGTTCCACTGCACACTGACAGAGGAGCAGAGGAAAAACCTTTAGACAAACAGAGAGCTTGGCACTACAATGTTCTATGTTGTTATTGACACAGCCTTGTTCTGTTCAATGTTCTCTACCTATATAGTACTCTAAATACTCTAATTTGCTAACACCATTCAAACCAATGAGGGTTTGGAGTTTTAAAACCAATTATCTCAGAATCTTCTTTTTTTTAATTTTATTTTATTTCACCTTTATTTAACCAGGTAGGCTAGTTGAGAACACCTTTATTTAACCAGGTAGGCTAGTTGAGAACAAGTTCTCATTTGCAACTGCGACCTGGCCAAGATAAAGCATAGCAGTGTGAGCATACAACAAAGAGTTACACATGGAGTAAACAATTAACAAGTCTATTTAGCAGATAGAACCTTCAGCCCCCCCCCCCAGCAACTGATGAATACTAACACAATGTGGGCACTGCAAGCATGTGAGAAAGTGATTGAAAACACATCCTTACCAGTCTGAGCTGATGAAGCATCCACATTCACCCATACCACCAGACACAGTAGAGTCAGAGATGATTTCATGTTGATCAAATGGTAGATGCAGTAAAAATGGAAGGAGTAGAACATAAATATAGAGTGTCTACCCCAAGGTTAATGTTTGTCTACAGAGTTCCAGCCCCCAGGGAGCACTGAAGAGAACCACTGTCCAGGGGGACTGACCCAAATACTAGAATTCAATCAAACCTACATTGCGGGGAGGGGAAACACTGAGGAAAATGCTCAATGTAGGAACTGCATTGGTTCAGTCTATTAATTAATTGAGCAAATCAAATCAAAACAAATTTAAAAGTGCAAATCATTTGGTCAGCCATATAGAGACATATCTAATCTGAAGAGCATAGATTTAGAGATAGAAAGACATTTAGACAGGTAGCAAATACTTTGAATGTTGATTGTAATGATGATAAGCTCCATTTGTAAGGTCATTGATGAATCACCAAATATGCTGAACAAATGTGTACTGACATAAACCTCACATAAACCTGTCTGTTTACTGTCTATTGACATAGCTATGTTTGTTCCAGCAAGACAACCCTTTCCCGTCAAGCCGTATTATCCAGGGGCAAAAGGGGAGGTTCAAAACCGATTTAAAGTTGATGTTTTATTGACTTCTACACCTTGAGAGCATGCCAGGGTTTACCTCACATTAACCTACCAACTAAACAAAACACACAATGTTACATTTAACTTTTTCTTGCATATGAGAATTGAAGGTCAATATTCCTGCCTCAATGTGTAGAATGCAAAGAACACATCTATGACACTCAGTAACGATGATGCAGTTGAAATACTTGGCAAGGACCACAAGGACATTTTACTAGATATTGTCTGGCTGCTTTGATATTGTTAAAAATATACGTTATGTTTCTTTATAGTGAACTTTGATCATGTCATCCCCAGCACCACTAACTTCACACTGAGCACACACTGGTTGAATCAATGTTGTTTCCATGTCAATTAAATTGAACCCACGTGGAAAAGATGTTGATTTGGCATCTGTGTCCAGTGGGATGAGAATGCTTGATGGTGTATGGGATAATATTCCAGGGAACAATTAATATAATAAATATTAGATTAGAGTAGATTAGTTTAGATTAGAGTAGATTGGATTAGAGTAGATTGGATTAGAGTATATTAGAGTAGATTGGATTAGAGTAGATTAGAGTAGATTGGATTAGAGTAGATTAGAGTAGATTGGATTAGAGTAGATTAGAGTAGATTAGTTTAGATTAGAGTAGATTGGATTAGAGTAGATTAGAGTAGATTAGAGTAGATTAGAGTAGATTGGATTAGAGTAGATTAGAGTAGATTAGTTTAGATTAGAGTAGATTGGATTAGAGTAGATTAGAGTAGATTAGAGTAGATTAGAGTAGATTGGATTAGAGTAGATTAGAGTAGATTCGTTTAGATTAGAGTAGATTAGAGTAGATTAGTTTAGATTAGAGTAGATTGGATTAGAGTAGATTAGAGTAGATTAGAGTAGATTGGATTAGAGTAGATTAGAGTAGATTAGTTTAGATTAGAGTACATTGTATTAGAGTAGATTAGAGTAGACTAGATTCGATTAGAGTAAATTAGATTTTATTAAATTAAATTGATTAAATTAAATTAGAATCAGAGGTACTTTATTTAATGTTGGACAATCATGAAGCTGAAAATAATTTAAGAAAACTATTGACAGGGGTTATTCGTTGACATGTTTGTCCAACAAGCCAGTGGCCATCTCTTCCCGTGAGCTGAAGCCACTATTGGCAATGAGGCAATTTCATGACCCCATGTATACACTACTGACAAAAATCAACACTTCCTGGGCTAAGTCTACTATGACCAGTACGCTTAAAAGTGATATAGTCCACATGTGTGACAGAGTGTTTAGTTTGATCTTTCTGAGGATGCATGAATTTGATTTTCTGTGTGTTCATCAGCTGATCGTCCACAGTGTAGGGTTCTGAAACGAGAAGATGGTACATGAATCAGTGTGTGAATATGTCCTGAAGATCAGGTGGCATTACAATTGGCTACAGTAGCAAGTCAATGTGCTGTGGTACAGGTTAGTCGATGTCGTTAGTACATGTAGGCAGGGGTAAAGTGACTGCATAGATAATAACAGCAAGTAGCAGCAGTGTAAAGACAAAGGGGTAGGGGGATGGGGGGCTGTCAATGTAAATAGTCCGGGTGGCCATTTTATTAATTGTTCAGCCGTCTTATGGCTTAAGGGTAGAAGCTGTTAAGGAGCCTTTTAGACCTAGACATGGCGATCCAGTACTGCTTGCCGGCTTGAGAGGACAGTATATGACTTGGGTGACTGGAGTCTCTGACAATTTTTTGGGCCTTCCTCTGACACCGCCTAGTATATACAGTGGGGCAAAAAAGTATTTAGTCAGCCACCAATTGTGCAAGTTCTCCCACTTAAAAAGATGAGAGAGGCCTGTAATTTTCATCATAGGTACACTTGAACTATGACAGACAAAATCAGAAAAAAAAATCAGAAAATCACATTGTAGGATTTTTTATGATTTATTTGCAAATTATGGTGGAAAATAAGTATTTGGTCAGTAACGAAAGTTTATCTCAATACTTTGCTATATACCCTTTGTTGGCAATGACAGAGGTCAAACGTTTTCTGTAAGTCTTCACAAGGTTTTCACACACTGTTGCTGATGTTTTGGCCCATTCCTCCATGCAGATCTCCTCTAGAGTAGTGATGATTTGGGACTGTTGCTGGGCAACACGGACTTTCAACTCCCTCCAAAGATTTTCATTGGGGTTGAGATCTGGAGACTGGCTAGGCCACTCCAGGACCTTGAAATGCTTCTTACGAAGCCACTCCTTCGTTGCCCGGGCGTTGTGTTTGGGATCATTGTCATGCTGAAAGACCCAGCCACGTTTCATCTTCAATGCCCTTGCTGATGGAAGGAGGTTTTCACTCAAAATCTCACCATACATGGCCCCATTCATTCTTTCCTTTACACGGATCAGTCGTCCTGGTCCCGTTGCAGAAAAACAGCCCCAAAGCATGATGTTTCCACGCCCATGCTTCACAGTAGGTATGGTGTTCTTTGGATGCAACTCAGCATTCTTTGTCCTCCAAACACGACGAGTTGAGTTTTTACCAAAAAGTTATATTTTGGTTTCATCTGATCACATAACATTCTCCCAATATTCTTCTGGATCATCCAAATGCTCTCTAGCAAACTTCAGATGGGCCTGGACATGTATTGGCTTTAGCAGGGGGACACGTCTGAAACTGCAGGATTTGAGTCCCTGGCGGCGTAGTGTGTTACTGATGGTAGGCTTTGTTACTTTGGTCCCAGCTCTCTGCAGGTCATTCACTAGGTCCCCCCGTGTGGTTCTGGGATTTTTGCTCACCGTTCTTGTGATCATTTTGACCCCACGGGGTGTGATCTTGCGTGGAGCCACAGATCGAGGGAGATTATCAGTGTTCTTGTATGTCTTCCATTTCCTAATAATTGCTCCCAGAGTTGATTTCTTCAAACCAAGCTGCTTACCTATTGCAGATTCAGTCTTCCCATTCTGGTGCAGGTCTACAATTTTGTTTCTGGTGTCCTTTGACAGCTCTTTGGTCTTGGCCATAGTGGAGTTTGGAGTGTGACTGTTTGAGGTTGTGGACAGGTGTCTTTTCTACTGAAAACAAGTTCAAACAGGTGCCATTAATACAGGTAACGAGTGGAGGACAGAGGAGGCTCTTAAAGAAGAAGTTGCAGGTCTGTGAGAGCCAGAAATCCTGCTTGTTTGTAGGTAATCAAATACTTATTTTCCTTCATAATTTGCAAATAAATTCATTAAAAATCCTACAATGTGATTTTCTGGATTTTTCCCCCTCATTTTGTCTCTAACAGTTGACGAAAATTACAGGCCTCTCTCATCTTTTTAAGTGGGAGAATTTGCACAATTGGTGGCTGACTAAATACTTTTTTGCCCCACTGTATGTCCTGGATGACAGGAAGCTTGGCCCCATTGATGTACTGGGCCGTACGCATTACCCTACGTAGCGCCTTACGGTCAGATGCCGAGGAGTTGCCATACCAGGTGGTGATGATTCCAGTCAGGATGCTCTCAATGGTGTAGCTGTAGCACACCTGAAGTAATTTGTTGTTGTCCATAAAGAGATTTGCTTTGTTTTTTGCTGACCTTAAATGTTTACCTTCACAGATGGGGAAAAGACTTTCATCCTACAAGAAAGGATGTCCTCTAGGACACCTAGAGGGATCTGGATTGGAGAGATGACAAGCCTGAATTAGTTATATCTCTGAAACAACGTTTGCCTGATTCATATCCAATCACACGCTCACATCCCTATGCTATTCCCATGCTCATTCCCATTCCTAGATCATGGTGGATTGTTTGGATCAATTTCCTTTCAAAGCCCCCCTGTGATGTCTGACTAGCCAGTGGAGATAATAAGGGCCTAGGGATTGGAGTGAGGGAGAAAATTGGAACGGGGCTGATCTTCAGGACATATTCACACACTGATTCCTGTACCATCTTCTCGTTTCAGAACCCGAGGCCCTTGTAACCGTATCCAGTTTGGGAGGAACAGCTGATGAACACACAGAACATCCAATGAGCATATTAGACTGAAATAAAAATACACTCCATTTACCACATGGGGATCATATCACTGTTTAGTGTGCTGCTCATAGTAGACTTGGCCAGGTAGTGTTGGTTTTCATCAGCAGTGTATACATGGGGTCATGACTTTGCCTCTTTGCCCATATTGATCTCAGCTTACGGAAAGTGACGACTACTGTCTTGTTGGACAAACATGTAAATGAATAACCTCTGTCAATAGTTTGCTCCAATTATTTGCAGATTCATGGTTCCATGATTGTCCAACATTAAATAAAGTGCCTCTGGTTCATATTTACTCATCTACTCTTTAGTTCATTGTATTTTTACAATATTGAAGCAGCCAGACAATATCTATTAAAAATATTCCAGTGGTGTTCTTTGCCATGTATTTCAACTACATCATCGTCACTGAGTGAATCTTGAACATTAAGGCAGGAATATTGACTTTCAATTCTCATTTGCCAAAAAACTTTTAATGTTTAGTCTAGTTGGTAAGGTAATATGGGCTAAACCCTGGCATGCTCCTTAGGTGTAGAAATAGATTTTGGCCTTCCCATTTTGCCCCTGGAAAACAAGGCTTTATGGGAAACAGTGATTTTGCCTTACTGGAACAAACATTCTGAAGGCCATGTCCATAGACAGATTATGTAAGTACAGTATTTGAAAATCTTTTGTGATTCAATAATGACCATACATATGTTTTAATGGAGCCTATCAGCATTCAAACTAACTGTAGCCCTCAATGTATTTTTAGCTCTAAACTATCCACAGCCACAAGCCTTAACCTCACTGGTAGATGAGACTAGCTCTAAACTATCCACAGCCACGTGCTTTAACCTCACTGGTAGATGAGATTAGCTCTAAACTATCCTCAGCCACGTGCTTTAACCTCACTGGTAGATGAGACTAGCTCTAAACTATCCACAGCCACGTGCTTTAACCTCACTGGTAGATGAGATTAGCTCTAAACTATCCTCAGCCACATACTTGAACCTCACTGGTAGATGAGACTAGCTCTAAACCTACAGTATGTATATTAGAATATTGTAGATATGTATGTATATTATTTAGCTAAAACAATAATTGCAACACTAGTGGAAGAACAAGTATTGTCACGACTTCCGCCAAAGTCAGTCCCTCTCCTTGTTCGGGCGGTGTTCGGCGGTCGACATCACCGGCTTTCTAGCCACCACTGATCCACTTTTAATTTTCCATTTGTTCTGTCTTTGTCTTATTCACACCTGGCTTCACTCAACCAAATTCTGGTTTATTATTTAACCCTCTGTTCCCCATGTTGTGTTTGAGTGATTGTTTATTGAAATTCGGTCCGTCTGAGGGTGCTCAATATGTTACTTTGTATATTTGTATTTTTGAGTAAAGCACGTTTATTACTCATATCTGCTATCCTGCGCCTGACTCTCTACACCAGCTAGACACAGGATCATTGCAGCAGCAGACGCCCTGCCCTCCCTGTTCCATTGGAGGAGCACGTTCAGCAGCACACAACCATTTTGCAATGTCCGGGCACCGCATGGATCGTGTGCTGAAGACAATGGATCTTTTGGAGAGAGAAGGAGGTTTTCCAGGGCCTCCACCAGCCCTACTACAGCAGGTCCCACTGTCCACCCCTCCTTCACCCGGTACCAGCGGGATTCGACTCGCGTTCCCAAGGGAGTATGAAGCGACAGCTGCCTGATGCCAGGGGTTTCTACTCCAGCTGGATCTCTACCTGACGACCGTCCACCCGGCGTGTCTGTCCTCATCTCCTGTCTCTCAGACAAAGCCCTGGAGTGGGTCATAGCCATATGGAGTGAGGGAGATGGGGCGTTGGACCATTACACAGAGTTCACCCGCCGCTTTGGAGCAGTGTTCGACCACCCGCTTGAGGGTCGAGTGGCGGGTGAACGTCTGTTCCACCTGAGGCAGGGGACGAGGAGTGTGCAGAATTTCGCCTTGGACTTCCGAACCCTGGCAGCCAGCGCGGGATGTAACGACAGAGCCCAGATTGATCACTACAGGTGCAGTCTGCGCAAAGACGTCCGTCGGGAGATGGCCTGCCGAGACACCACCCTCACATTGGACCAGCTGGTGGACCTGTCCATCCGGCTGGATAACCTGCTGACTTCCCGCGGAGAATCTGCAGAGAGAACAATAGGGTGGTTGTGTCATTACTGTTTTTTTCAGTGTTCCTTGGTCTCTTTTGTCCCACAATCTTGTTGTGCACCATAACCGCAAGGCGTGCCCCTTCCCTCATGCTGGTGAATCCAAAATGCTGCCGCTTTAGGGTATTTTTCAGCAGAACACTGTGGAAGGACACCAGATTACCTGAGTTTTACAAAGAGAAAAGGTAAAAAGAGAAAGGGGTGAGACTTGTTTGATGACATGGTCTGAAAGGTACTCTGTGGTCCTCAGGCTACATCCAACCACCTGGAACCCCAAGCTCATTCCAGCTTGTTGTTTGGATAATTTTTAAGTGTGTTATATATCGATCGAGCTTGGGGTTACAGCTCGAACGAGCTGTTGGATGTTGCCTGAAGACCAAAGAGTATTTTCAGACCATATAGTTCTGACAATATGCTGTAGCAGAGTCAGGATGAAATTTCCATTTAAGGCGTGACCAGGCCCTCTAGTGGCCTGGGCCTGTAATAGTAGGTTGTTTTCTCTTCAGCTGTGCTGAAATACTGTAGTAGTTAGCTATCCTGGCAGACACTGAGGTCCTTCTGCTGCTGAGAAATATCTTTATCTTTCTAGGGATTTTAGCATTCTATTTTTCATGTGGCTCATATATATATATATATATATACGTGGCAAAATAAATGAGGTTCTATTCAATGATGTATTTGCAGCATGTGACAAATAAAGGTGGATTTGATTTTGTTGTGCAGCATTTGATAAAAGTAGCAAAGCAAACACATCAGTTATGTTTACCCACATTGTATAGTCAGAGTCTTACAGAGCAATTAGTGAATACTTGGAGGGCACTATGGTGTTGAAC
Organism: Oncorhynchus kisutch; assembly: GCF_002021735.2. Lineage (NCBI taxonomy): Eukaryota > Metazoa > Chordata > Actinopteri > Salmoniformes > Salmonidae > Oncorhynchus > Oncorhynchus kisutch. The sequence continues at coordinate 20,602 of NW_022263662.1, forward strand.
GCTGAACTATAGTCAATGAACAGTATTCTCACATAGGTGTTCCTTTTGTCCAGGTGGGAAAGGGCAGGCATCTGTTGATCTGTTGGGGTGGTATTTGAATTGGAGCGGGTTCAGGGTTTCTGAGATGATGGTGTTCATGTCAGCCATGATCAGCCTTTCGAAGTATTTCATGCCTACAGATGTGAGCGCTACGAGGCTGTAGTCAATTCGGCAGGTTAGCTTGGCGTTCTTGGGTACAGAGACTATGGCGGTCTGCTTGAAACCAGAAGTATATAGACAACTGCTCGTCAAACATCTCATTCCAAAATCATTAATTGTCACTGTCCTTGAGCTTGTCTCCACCCCCTCCAGGTGTCACTAATTATCCCCGGGGGATTTATACCTGTGTTTTCTGTTTCTCTGTGCCACTTCGTCTTGTTTGCCAAGTCAACCAGCATTTATCTCCTAGCCCCTACTTTTCCCCAGTCTCTGTTTTTTCCTAGTCCTCCTGGTTTTGACCCGTGCCTGTCCTGACACCTTGTACTGTTTGGAGACGGACATGGTTACTGAACCCCTGCCTGTCCTGACCTCGAGACTGTCTAACGCTCTGTACTCTTTGAACTCTGACCTGGTTTATGAACTCTCACCTGTACCCGATCTGCCTTTTGCCTACCCCTTGGGTTATAATAAATATTAGAGCTCAACCATCTGCCTCCTGTGTCTGCATATGGGTCTCGACTTGTGCCCTTATATTAATATGGTGTTGGTCCCCCCTTTGCTGCTATAACAGCCTCCACTCTTCTGTGAAGGTTTTCCACTAGATGTTTGAAAATTGCTGCAGGGTCTTGCTTCCATTCAGCCACAAGAGCATTAGTGAGGTCTGATGTTGGGCGATTAGGCCTGGTTCGCATTCGGCATTCCAATTCATCCCAAAGGTGTTTAATGGGGTTGAGGTCAGTGCTAAGTTCTTCCATACCGATCTCGGTAAACCCATTCTTTATGGACCTCTCTTTATGCACTGTGTTTTTCAAATCAAATCACATTTTATTGGTCACATACACTTGATTAGATGATATTATTGAAAGTGTAGCGAAGTGCTTGTGCTTCTAGTTCTGACAGTGCAACAATATCTAAGAAGTAATTTAACAATTTAACAATTCCACAACAACTACCTAATACACAGTGACCAGTGATCCATTTGTTAGATGGGGAAATTATTTCAAGTCATGTATCTAGACAGCAGCCTCTCTGTGTTAGTGATGGCTGTATAACAGTCTGATGGCCTTGAGATAGAAGCTTTTGTTCAGTCTCTCGGCCCCAGCTTTGATGCACCTGTACTGACCTCGCCTTCTGGATGGTAGCGGGGTGAACAGGCAGTGGATCGGGTGGTTGTTGTCCTTGATGATCTTTTGGACTTCCTGTGAAATCGGGTGCTGTAAGTGTCTTGAAAGGCAGGTAGCTTGCCCCCAGTGATGTGTTGTGCAGACGGCACCACCCTCTGGAGAGCCCTGCTGTTGTGGGTGGTGCAGTCGATGTACCAGGCGGTGTTACAGAATGCTCTCAATTATGCATCTGTAACAGTTTGTGACGGTTTTAGGTGGCAAGCCAAATTTCTTCAGCCTCCTGAGGTTGAAGAGGCGCTGTTAGGCCTTCTTCACAACACTGTCTGTGTGAGTGGACCATTTCAGTTTGTCTGTGATGTGTACGCCGATGAACTTTAAACATTCCATCTTCTCCACTACTGCCCCGTCGATGTGGAAAGGGGGGGTGCCCCCTCTGCTGTTTCCTGAAGTCCACGATCATCTCATTTCTTTTGTTGACATTGAGTGACAGGTTGTTTTCCTGACAACACACTCCCAGTGCCCTCACCCCATACCTACCGGCTGTCTCGTTGTTGTTGTTGGTGATCAAGCCTACTACTGTTATGTTGTCTGCAAACTTGATGATCAAGTTGGAGGTGTGCATGGCCACACAGTCATGGGTGAACAGGGAGTACAGGAGGGGGCTGATCACACACCCTTGTGGGGCTCCAGTGGTGAGGATCAGTGAAGTGTAGATGTTGTTTGCTACCTTCACCACCTTGGGGGGCGAACCATCAGGAAGTCCAGGACCCAATCACACAGGGCGGGTTGAGACCCAGGGCCTCAAGCCGATGCATGGTGATCTTAAGCTTGTGTGTGACTGCTCGGCCAGGGAAACCCATTTCACGAAGCCCTGGATGAACAGTTCTTGTGCTGATGTTGCTTCCAGATGCAGTTTGGAACTCAGTACTGAGTGCTGCAACCTAGCGCTTCAGTATTCAGCGGTTCCGCTCTGTGAGCTTGTGTGGCCTACCACTTTGTGGCTGCCCTGTTGTTGCTGCTAGACCTTTCCACTTCTCAATAAGAGCGCTTACAATTGACCGGGGCAGCTCTAGCAGGGCAGAAATTTGACAAACTGACTAGTTGGAAAGGTGGTATCCTATGATGGTGCCACGTTAAAAGTCACTGAGCTTTTCAGTAAGGCCAATTTTTGTCTATGGAGATTGCATGGCTATGTGGTCGATTTTATACACCTATCAACAGGTGTTGCTGACATAGCCGAATCCACTAATTTGAAGCGGTGTCCACATACTTTTGTATATATAGTGTATTACAAGCTGGGTCAGGGAGAGCATGAAAATGTCAGTGAAGACACTTGCCAGCTGGTCAGCTCTTACTATGAGTATGCGTCCTGGTAATCGGTCTGAATGTTAAACCCAGGTCTGATAAATAGACATAGCCTATATCCTAATGTAGCTACACCACCTTGAGTTGAGGTCCTCAGAGCTCTCAAATACAAACAGCTTCTTTCAAAACAAGGAGGGAATCATCTGCAACCATCGATGCAGCAAGAAACAATGATAGGCTAGGTATCTACAGCTCTGTCAGAACATCTTTGTTCTTTAAAGATAATGTGTACTTGTGAACTGTGGAGGGGAAAAGACAACCAAAAGAGGAGAGAGGTTGAGAAAGGGTGAGATGCCAACTTTGAACAGAGCTGTTTGAAGAGATCTTCACGTGTTGTGAACCGTATGTAGAAGCAGAAATATGGACCATGTTGACCACAGCTTTTTCTCATATTCCTTATTGAGGATCTTAACTCAAGCCAGTTTGCTACAGCAGGAAACAAATCCTGCAGCAACAGGAAATGTGAATTATTATGTGGAATATCATTAATGGACATTTTTATAGGGGTTTGTAATATTTGTGTTGTGGAGAAATGACCAGGCAGGAGACGGGAGTACAGTTAGTTCTTCGTTTAGTCAAAACCTCTCGTGCTCTACAGTTCCCAGCACAATAGTGCGCATGTGCATTTCCTATTAGGTGTAGTAACGTAACACTGCTGTAATACATTACTGCTTAGTAACAGCATAGTAACTAATATAAACAGATGTAGATCCCAGATACTACAGGGTTGAAACATTTTCTGTCAGGGCAATTTAAGTCTGAAATTTCAAAGTGGAAATTACTAACTTTAGAAGCCTTTTTAAAAACATAAATACAGTACAAGTTTGCATTTCCTGCTGTACAGGTAAATTGTTAGCAACAAAAGAGCAATAAAATGAATATCCTACATCTGTACATAAGAACATTATCTTCATCCAGTAGACCATATCAGGTTTATGAAAAGTATTTCTGGTTTCATGTTGCTATTACTGGTTTTATGTTACAACAGCAGCTTGTGAGATGCACAGATTCAAATCCATATTACAATATAGAGGATCTAACGGAGAAAGATTGAGTTGAGCTGAGCATGGTACAAAAAGAGACTCTTCACGTAAAGATGGATATTACCATAAATATAGACAATGGATTATAAGGGAAGTTGAGGTGGAATGTGTCTTTCATTAATGGTTTCATTTGGATCCTTTGTGGATTGATGTTTTTTTTGTGCAAATTTCAACGAGCTATGTTTATGCAATGTGATTACATTGATAAAATCAGTCAGAGTAAAACACAGACTTTGACTATTAAATATTTTTCACTCAAGGAATTTGAACGTTTTCTGTTCCTGTAGTCCTGGAAAACTATTTTAAGTTCTGTTGTGACAGTGAAATGTACTAAATCAAATGACATTTTATTGGTCACATACACGTGTGTAGCAGATGTTATTGCGGGTGTAGCGAAATTCATCTTTCCTTCGATCCTGACCAGTCACCCAGTCCCTGCCGCTGAAAACATCCCCACAGCATGATGCTGCCACCACCACGCTTCACCATAGGAATGATGTGTTAGGAATATTATGAATAACTGACTAAACAATATGCTCATTTTAAATAGAACTGTAACTAAGTAAACTTATACTCTGTTTTATTATATCTGATTAACAATATGAGTTCATAAGAAGGGATTATGTGGTATGAACAAGGAGTAATTAAATATAACGAACACCATTCCAAACTAGTCTGGAGAGGAATGGGTTGTGGGTTAAGAAAGCAGATAGGGTTGTTAACCTATGGTTGAACAGACGAAAATTAGCTCTGGGGTGTTTTAGATAAGGCAGTGAGCGCATTCCTAGGTTTTCTGTTAATTAGAACTGTCAGCTAAGTGGTGATCGATAATGGTGAGGGATCAAGAGTTAATTCAGTTATGTTGTGTGTCCTGTGTGTGTGTGTTAGTGAGTTGGAATTAACTTTTAAACTCACTTAATTATAGGTCGGGAGGAGGGGATTCATTCTAGAAGCAATGAAATGACATCATGTTGTTGTATATAAACTGTTGCTCGTGGTAACGTGGCAGCGCGCTCCGAGAATAAATACTGTAACCTATTATTGATAAGACTGGTCTCCGTCTATTTTATGCAAACAAGAATCTTACAAATTCTCATAAAATAGATTAAGGGAATTAAATTAATGAAAACATATTGGAATAATTAAATTACAGTAACATGATGCCAGGTTATCTCGAGACGTGACGCTTGGCAATCAGTCCAAAGAGTTCAATATTGGTTTCTCATGGTCTGAAAGTCCTTTAGGGAACTTTTGGCAAAGTCTAAGCGGGCTGTCATGTGCCTTTAATTGAGGAGTGGCTTCCGTCTGGCCACTACCATAAAGGCCTGTTTGGTGGAGTGCTGCAGAGATGGTGTTCCTTCTGGAAGGTTCTCCAATCTCTACAGAGAAATTCTAGATCTCTGTCAGTGATCATCGGGTTCTTGGTCACCTCCCTGACCAAGGCTCTTCTTCCCCGATTTCTCAGTTTGGCCGGGCTGCCAGCTCTAGGAAGAGTCTTGGTGGTTCGAAACTTCTTCAATTTAAGAATGATTGCAGCCACTGTGTTATTGGGAATCTTCAAAACTGCAGAAATGTGTGGATAACCTTCCCCAGATCTGTGCCTTGACACAATCCTTTCTCTGAGTTCTACTACCAATTCCTTCGATCTCATGGCTTGGTTTTTGCCCTGACGTGCACTGTCTTTGTGAGACTCAGAGTTGGTGAAACAGCCATTTTCACGTTTGACGGTGAAACAGCCATTTCCCCACCTGTGAAGGTAAACATTTCACTTTAGCCAAAACTAAGCAAATCACTTTTTCGACAACAATATGTACCTTCAGACATTACATCAGGTGTGCAAATGTTCAATACAGCAATTTAGTGATTTTAGACGTGACTTGTGAAGCTGCAGAGATGATTAATAATGTGAATGTGTTAGGAGTTCTCCAAAACAACAGCACCATGAAGTATGGACACAGGCTACAGTTTGAGTGCAGCAACTCTAGTCACATTCTGAAGGGGGTCGTAGAGCTTCAGCTTACGAGAAGACATTGATTCAACCAGTGTGTGCTCAGTGTGAAGTTAGTGGTGCTGGGGATGACATGATCAAAGTTCACTATAAAGAAACATAACGTATATTTTTAACAATATCAAAGCAGCCAGACAATATCTAGTAAAATGTCCTTGTGGTCCTTGCCAAGTATTTCAACTGCATCATCGTTACTGAGTGTCATAGATGTGTTCTTTGCATTCTACACATTGAGGCAAGAATATTGACCTTCAATTCTCATATGCAAGAAAAAGTTAAATGTAACATTGTGTGTTTTGTTTAGTTGGTAGGTTAATGTGAGGTAAACCCTGGCATGCTCTCAAGGTGTAGAAGTCAATAAAACATCAACTTTAAATCGATTTTGACCCTCCCCTTTTGCCCCTGGATAATACGGCTTGACGGGAAAGGGTTGTCTTGCTGGAACAAACATAGCTATGTCAATAGACAGTAAACAGACAGGTTTATGTGAGGTTTATGTCAGTACACATTTGTTCAGCATATTTGGTGATTCATCAATGACCTTACAAATGGAGCTTATCATCATTACAATCAACATTCAAAGTATTTGCTACCTGTCTAAATGTCTTTCTATCTCTAAATCTATGCTCTTCAGATTAGATATGTGTCTATATGGCTGACCAAATGATTTGCACTTTTACATTTGTTTTGATTTGATTTGCTCAATTAATTAATAGACTGAACCAATGCAGTTCCTACATTGAGCATTTTCCTCAGTGTTTCCCCTCCCCGCAATGTAGTTTGATTGAATTCTAGTATTTGGGTCAGTCCCCCTGGACAGTGGTTCTCTTCAGTTCCCCCGGTTCTACTCCTTCCATTTTTACTGCATCTACCATTTGATCAACATGAAATCATCTCTGACTCTGCTGTGTCTGGTGGTATGGGTGAATGTGGATGCTTCATCAGCTCAGACTGGTAAGGATGTGTTTTCAATCACTTTCTCACATGCTTGCAGTGCCCACATTGTGTTAGTATTCATCAGTTGCTGGGGGGGGGGGGTGAAGGTTCTATCTGCTAAAAGAAGATTCTGAGATAATTGGTTTTAAAACTTCAAACCCTCATTGGTTTGAATGGTGTTAGCAAATTAGAGTATTTAGAGTACTATATAGGTAGAGAACATTGAACAGAACAAGGCTGTGTCAATAACAACATAGAACATTGTAGTGCCAAGCTCTCTGTTTGTCTAAAGGTTTTTCCTCTGCTCCTCTGTCAGTGTGCAGTGGACCTCTTCCAAATGTGCCCGATGCCAGGGTCACTGAGGAAAGCATCAAAAATGAGTACAAAGAGGACGACATTGTCCTTTTTTCCTGCAACTTTGGCTTTGTACCAGCAGGCAGAATAAGTTATCAGTGTAAGAAGAATAAGTGGGTGGTGGTCCGTCAGGGGAAATGCAAGCGTGAGTATTTCTTTCAATGTTATAGATTCAATATTGTTGTTATACATTTGACATTTTAGTAATTTAGCAGACGTTCTTATCCAGAGCGACTTATTGTTCGTGCATTTATTTTAAAGGGATAGTTTGGGATTTTGTCAATGAGGGGAAGTAGATAATGGGTCTCACTGCCAAAATCCCAAACTATCCATTTAAGATAGCTATGTGAGAACCCAACATTATCAGTGCTAGTATGTTCATTTTTCCTCAACAAAATAGCTATAGTTGCAGTTATGATTAGCATAACCCCATAATAGCTTAGTTAAACACTCTAAAAGATCTGTTAACATATCACTTTCTTACAAACTGTATCATGATCTTGTTTTCCTGTGGTTTCCTGACATCTAGCTAAACCATGTGAGCTCCCTGATGAAACTGCCAATGGCCACTACAGCATCCACGCTGGAGATGACTTTGTCTTTGGAACCACTATCAAATACACTTGCAATGACGGGCAAGTTTTTTTTTAAAGATTGAAGTTCGTTATTATTTTTGATATATTTTTTTGTTAATAGCCCCCACTCCAATAGCCCTGTGTCCTCCCATTCCAGCCTGCCTAGTATGGGTTGAATCCAGCCCGTCTAGTATGGGGTTGAATCCAGCCCGCCTAGTACGGGGCTGAATCCAGCCCATCTAGTATGGGGTTGAATCCAGCCTGTCTAGTACGGGGCTGAATCCAGCCCGTCTATTACGGGGCTGAATCCAGCCCATCTAGTATGGGGTTGAATCCAGCCCATCTAGTATGGGGTTGAATCCAGCCTGTCTAGTACGGGGCTGAATCCAGCCCGTATAGTATGATGTTTAATCCAGCCTGTCTAGTACGGGGCTGAATCCAGCCCATCTCGTATGGGGTTGAATCCAGCCTGTCTAGTACGGGGCTGAATCCAGCCCATCTCGTATGGGGTTGAATCCAGCCTGTCTAGTACGGGGCTGAATCCAGCCCGTATAGTATGATGTTTAATCCAGCCTGTCTAGTACGGGGCTGAATCCAGCCCATCTCGTATGGGGTTGAATCCAGCCTGTCTAGTACGGGGCTGAATCCAGCCCATCTCGTATGGGGCTGAATCCAGCCTGTCTAGTACGGGGCTGAATCCAGCCTGTCTAGTACGGGGTTGAATCCAGCCTGTCTAGTACGGGGCTGAATCCAGCCTGTCTAGTACGGGGCTGAATCCAGCCTGTCTAGTACGGGGCTGAATCCAGCCTGTCTAGTACGGGGCTGAATCCAGCCTGTCTAGTATGGGGTTGAATCCAGCCTGTCTAGTACGGGGCTGAATCCAGCCTGTCTAGTACGGGGCTGAATCCAGCCCATCTCGTATGGGGTTGAATCCAGCCTGTCTAGTACGGGGCTGAATCCAGCCTGTCTAGTACGGGGCTGAATCCACCCTGTCTAGTACGGGGCTGAATCCAGCCCGTATAGTATGATGTTTAATCCAGCCTGTCTAGTACGGGGCTGAATCCAGCCCATCTCGTATGGGGTTGAATCCAGCCTGTCTAGTACGGGGCTGAATCCAGCCTGTCTAGTACGGGTCTGAATCCAGCCTGTCTAGTACGGGGCTGAATCCAGCCTGTCTAGTACGGGGCTGAATCCAGCCTGTCTAGTATGGGGTTGAATCCAGCCTGTCTAGTACGGGGCTGAATCCAGCCCATCTAGTATGGGGCTGAATCCAGCCTGTCTAGTACGGGGCTGAATCCAGCCTGTCTAGTACGCGGCTGAATCCAGCCCATCTAGTATGGGGCTGAATCCAGCCTGTCTAGTACGGGGCTGAATCCAGCCCATCTAGTACGGGGCTGAATCCAGCCTGTCTAGTACGGGGCTGAATCCAGCCCATCTAGTACGGGGCTGAATCCAGCCTGTCTAGTACGGGGCTGAATCCAGCCCATCTAGTACGGGGCTGAATCCAGCCTGTCTAGTACGGGGTTGAATCCAGCCTGTCTAGTACGGGGCTGAACTTAGAACACTGCTAAATACCACCTAATCACTTTACTAATGTCTGTAGTTATCAGATTATGAGCAAAATGGACAACAGAACCTGTATGGTGGCAGGATGGAGCAACCACCTGCCCTTATGTGAAGGTAACCATGTAGTCATTGAATATTATAAACTGGGTAGTTCGGCTCATGGATGCTAATTGGCTTAAATCTGTGATATATCGTACCGTTTACCATGGGTATGACCCCCGCAATAACTTTTTACTGATCTAACGTTAGTAACCAGTTTATAATAGCAAAAAGGCACCTCTGGGGTTTGTGGTATATGGCCAATATACCACGGCTAATAGAAGTATCCAGGCTCGCTGTGTTACATCGTGTCTAAGAACAGCCCTTAGACGTGGTATATTGGCCATATATCACACCCTCTCAGGACTTATTGCTTAATTATAGTATATACAGAATAACGCCTTACTTACTTTTTACAATGCACATTACACTGTAACTCAGAGGGTTCATGAAGTTATAGACTGTACAACACCCTGCAATATGATCTTTCTCCGTAGTGGTGAGTTGTGTCCCTGAGGCTACAGATGGACGGGTGGTTGTGAGCGGTCTGCCAGATGATGATGGTGTTATACAGTACGGTCATGAGCTCAAGTTCAGCTGCCCCAACCCAGCACACCAGCTGAAGGGAAACCCACAGGTAGTGTGTGCCGCGGGGGGGATGTGGAGCAACCGTTTCCCAACCTGTGAAGGTAAACATTTCACCTTAGCCAAAACTAAGCAAATCATTTTATCGACAACAATATGTATCTTCAGAAGTTACATCAGGTTTGCAAATGTGCTATACAGCAATTTAGTGATTTTTCTATTTTTTCCCTCCATAATAGATGTGACTTGTGAAGCTGCAGAGAAGATTAAGAATGTGAACGTGATAGGAATTCCCCAAAACAACACCATGAAGGTTGGACACAGGCTACAGTTTGAGTGCAGCAACTCTAAACACATTCTGAAGGGGAAATCAGAGGTCACCTGCTCAGTCAATGGACAGTGGAGTCACTCCATTCCAATTTGTTATGGTAAATTGTATGTTTATTGATTTGACACATTGTTCCACTTCCCAATCAAGTTACTTGTTTTAAGTAGATTTACAATTATCTCCAACTCACAAAAAATGTAGCAAAATAACGCATTTTGGAAAAGCCAGGAACGTTTTCTGGAATACTATTCTTGCTTGGAAAATAGCAGCTTGGTACATTTCATCACTAGTATTTCTCTGATGTCACCCATGTCTTCCTAGAGCCCAAGGATTTCTGTGGACCACCTCCACATGTCAATAACGGAGACAGAGACAGAACCAGAGAACGCTACAGAAATGGAGAATCAGTTCAATATGTCTGCCAGAAATACTACATCCTTGATCCCCCTTCAGCGTACAAGACGTGTTGTGACGGGATCTGGACACGACCGATAACCTGTCTGAGTAAGTTCTCTCTAAAATAACATTGGCCCAGTTCCTACCCAATCGTATGCTAACTCCCCCTTAACGATCGGTAAGGATGAATTCCAGGAATGTAAATCAAGATCAATTGATTAATTACTATTTAAAAATGCATTCTGAGTTGAAATGTAACTGTTGAACCATGCTCCTGAGGAATTGACAAGTGACATTCCTCAAGGATCTAGGGGTATAGTGATATCATTCATTAAAATGAAAAACAAATCATTTTCAGTGGCCCTTGAAGGACACATTCACACACTGATTCCTGTACCATCTTCTCATTTCAGAACCCTGCACTGTGGATGAAGAGCTGATGAACACACAGAACATCCAATTTAAATATCCTCCGGAAGATCAAAAAGTCTATGCCACACATGGAGATCATACCACTTTTAAGTGTACTGGTCATCTTAGACTGAGCCCAGGTAGTGTTGGTTTTCATCAGCAGTGTATAAATGGGGTCATGAACTTGCCTCATTGCCAATAGTGGCTTCGTCTTACGTGAAGAGATGGCCACTTGCTTGCGGAAAGATTGCTGCTTTCATCAATATAATAGTCTGCATCATTTCCAATCCCACATATAATTTTTGGGTAAATATATATATCCATATACATACATATTCACATATATACAGTGGGGAGAACAAGTATTTGATACACTGCAAATTTTGCAGGTTTTCCTACTTGTAGATGTCTCATAGGTACACTTCAACTGTGAGAGACGGAATCTGAAACAAAAATCCAGAAAATCACATTGTATGATTTTTAAGTAATTCATTTGCATTTTATTGCATGACATAAGTATTTGATACATAAGAAAAGCAGAACTTAATATTTGGTACAGAAACCTTTGTTTGCAATTACAGAGATCATACCGTTTCCTGTAGTTGTTGACCAGGTTTACACACACTGCAGCAGGGATTTTGGCCCACTCCTCCATACAGACCTTCTCCAGATCCTTCAGGTTTCGGGGCTGTCGCCGGGCAATATGGACTTTCAGCTCCCTCCAAAGATTTTCTATTGGGTTCAGGTCTGGAGACTGGCTAGGCCACTCCAGGATCTTGAGATGATTCTTACGGAGCCACTCCTTAGTTGCCCTGGCTATGTATTTCGGGTCGTTGTCATGCTGGAAGAACCAGCCGTGACCCATCTTCAATGGTCTTACTGAGGGAAGGAGTTTGTTGGCCAAGATCTCGCGATACATGGCCCATCCATCCTCCCCTCAATACGGTGCAGTCGTCCTGTCCCCTTTGCAGTAAAGCATCCCCAAAGAATGATGTTTCCACCTCCATGCTTCACAGTTGGGATGGTGTTCTTGGGGTTGTACTCATCCTTCTTCTTCCTCCAAACACGGCAAGTGGAGTTTAGACCAAAAAGCTCTATTTTTGTCTCATCAGACCACATGACCTTCTCCCATTTCTCCTCTGGATCATCCAGATGGTCATTGGCAAACTTCAGACGGGCCTGGACTTACGCTTGCTTGAGCAGTTTGACCTTGCGTGACCTGCAGGATTTTAATCCATGACGGCGTAGTGTGTTACCAATGGTTTTCAAATCAAATCATCAAATCAAATTTTATTTGTCACATACACATGGTTAGCAGATGTTAATGCGAGTGTAGCGAAATGCTTGTGCTTCTAGTTCCGACAATGCAGTAATAACCAACAAGTAATCTAACTAACAATTTCAAAACTACTGTCTTATACACAGTGTAAGGGGATAAAGAATATGTACATAAAGATATATGAATGAGTGATGGTACAGAGCAGCATAGGCAAGATACAGTAGATGGTATCGAGTACAGTATATAGATATGAGATGAGTATGTAAACAAAGTGGCATAGTTAAAGTGGCTAGTGATACATGTATTACATAAGGATGCAGTAGATGATATAGAGTACAGTATATACGTATGCATATGAGATGAATAATGTAGGGTATGTAACATTATATTAGGTCGCATTGTTTAAAGTGGCTAGTGATATATTTTACATCATTTCCCATCAATTCCCATTATTAAAGTGGCTGGAGTTGAGTCAGTGTCAGTGTGTTGGCAGCAGCCACTCAATGTTAGTGGTGGCTGTTTAACAGTCTGATGGCCTTGAGATAGAAGCTGTTTTTCAGTCTCTCGGTCCCAGCTTTGATGCACCTGTACTGACCTCGCCTTCTGGATGATAGCGGGGTGAACAGGCAGTGGCTCGGGTGGTTGTTGTCCTTGATGATCTTTATGGCCTTCCTGTAACATCGGGTGGTGTAGGTGTCCTGGAGGGCAGGTAGTTTGCCCCCGGTGATGTGTTGTGCAGACCTCACTACCCTCTGGAGAGCCTTACGGTTGTGGGTGGAGCAGTTGCCGTACCAGACGGTGATACAGCCCGCCAGGATGCTCTCGATTGTCCATCTGTAGAAGTTTGTGAGTGCTTTTGGTGACAAGCCGAATTTCTTCAGCCTCCTGAGGTTGAAGAGGCACTGCTGCGCCTTCTTCACGATGCTGTCTGTGTGAGTGTACCAATTCAGTTTGTCTGTGATGTGTATGCCGAGGAACTTAAGAATTGCTACCCTCTCCACTACTGTTTCTTTGAGACTGTGGTCCCAGCTCTCTTCAGGTCATTGACCAGGTCCTGCTATGTAGTTCTGGGTTGATCCCTCACCTTCCTCATGATCATTGATGCCCCACGAGGTGAGATCTTGCATGGAGCCCCAGACCGAGGGTGATTGACCATCATCTTGGCCTTCTCACCAAGCTGCTTGCCTATTGTCCTGTAGCCCATCCCAGCCTTCTGCAGGTCTACAATTTTATCTCTGATGTCCTTACACAGCTCTCGGATCTTGGCCATTGTGGAGAGGTTGGAGTCTGTTTGATTGAGTGTGTGGACAGGTGTATTTTATACAGATAACGAGGTCAAACAGGTGCAGTTAATACAATTAATGAGTGGAGAACAGGAGGGCTTCTTAAAGAAAAACGAACAGGTTTGTGAGAGCCGGAATTCTTACTGGTTGGTAGGTGATCAAATACTTATGTCATGCAATAAAATGCTAATTAATTACTTAAAAATGTGATTTTCTGGATTTTTGTTTTAGATTCCGTCTCTCACAGTTGAAGTGTACATTGAAGTGTAATTACAGACCTCTACATGCTTTGTAAGTAGGAAAACCTGCAAAATCGACAGTGTATCAAATACTTGTTCTCCCCACTGTACATACACATACCTATATAGATATACATACTTTTTTAAAGAATATATGTTTATTATTCCTTGCAAACCCTACCACCCTTCCCCCAATTGGAGTAAACTAATAAAAAGTTAGGCTTCTACCTTCAGTTTATACATCTCATACACATTTTACAGACACAATCTTTAACAATAGTTATATTTTGTTTGTTTTTAGTCCTTCCTCTATTTCTGATGTCCATCCAGTTTGATTCCTATTTGTAACTGTGCTATTTCACAAATTTATGAACCTATATCCATTTACAGACCTCGAATGTTTTACATTGGCTATCATGTTATAAGTCCCACCCTTCAGCTCCATTCAACCCCTCCCATCTATCTCTCAACATCATCCATTTTGGATTTCTATTTGCCATATATTTTACTATGCTGTGATGCTTCACAAAAGTTCTGAACCTTTCTATTCTCATAGCTTCTACAGATTGTACATTAAAAATAAACATGTTTGCTAATATAATTATTATATTATTGATTGACTGACTATGGCTTTTCAAATCACCCGGTATTGCTATCTGCAGCGTTAGTTCTAGGCAAATATTGCAAATCTTCAGCCATTCCTGGACCTGTGTCCAAACACGAGCTACATATGGACAATACCAAAATACATGATCTAATGACTCTGCCTCCAAGCAGCAGAATCTGCAGAGCTGGGAAGATTGTATCCCCCATATATATAACATTTTATTTGTTGCAAGAATTTTGTATAGTAATTCAATTTGAAAAATTTGGAGTTTTGAATCTGGCGTTGTTTTGCGTATCAATTCATAAACCATGTGCCATGGAATGGGTACATCGAAAATCTCTTCACAACTATTTTGCAATTTATATGGCACAGCTGTCCGTTTTTTGGTCCTTAAATGAAATTGGTATATGCTTTTATTTATCACACTTTTCGTTAAACATTTATGTTCTTTAATACAGGGCTGACATACAAGTTCCTTACTTTTTTCCCTTCTACTTGCCTCTTCCATTTTTGTGGTAATGCTGCAATTAATTGGTTGTAATTTTGGGTAGAGCAGACATTTCCATATGCCTGTTTTAGCTGCATGTGTGACATAACTCCACCAGTCCTATTTATGATATCATTCACAAAAATTATACCTGTGTTTTTACTGCAGTGAAGGTTTGATTAAATTCTCTATATTGGAGTTTTCCAGTATTTTGCGTCAGTCCCCCTGGACAGTGGTTCTCTTCAGTGCTCCCTGGGGGCTGGAACTCTGTAGACAAACATTAACCTTGGGGTAGACACTCTATATTTATGTTCTACTCCTTCCATTTTTACTGCATCTACCATTTGATCAACATGAAATCATCTCTGACTCTGCTGTGTCTGGTGGTATGGGTGAATGTGGATGCTTCATCAGCTCAGACTGGTAAGGATGTGTTTTCCTTCACTTTCTCACATGCTTGTAGTGCCCACATTGTGTTAGTATCCACCAATTGCTCTGTAAGACTGACTAGACTGTACAAAGTGAGCAAACGTAACTGATGTGTTTACTTTGCTACGTTTAGCTACTATTGTACATCATCATAGGGAAACAGCACATTACTCTTCTGATACGCAGGGAAAGTGACGACAATTTCTGCCTTCAATTCCATATTCACTTTTTATGTTTTTGACAGGACTTCAGGAATATAAACTCAGCAAAAAAAGAAACGTCCTCTCACTGTCCACTGCGTTTATTTTCAGCAAACTTAACGTGTAAATATTTGTATGAACATAACAAGATTCAACAACTGAGATATAAACTGAACAAATCCCACAGACATGTGACAAACAAAAATTGAATAATGTGTCTGTGAACAAAGGGGGGGTCAAAATCTAAAGTAACATTCAGTATCTGGTGTGGCCAATGACAAGTGATACTGACCCGAGAAATAGTTTGTCAGCTTCAATGTGCATTTGTTAGGTTAACATCTGTAAATCTTATTCTGTTGTACTGTAGCATTGTAAAGACTCATGGAGACAACGTGTCGTCTGTTTTGGAAAACTTTATTGTCTGGATAAGGTCAATCACGATCATAACAATACCACTTGTCCACTTATATTACACCTTCAGGTAATGAATCACACAGCTGGGAGATACAGGAGAATATTCACACATTATAGAGCGTGCCGGTCTAATCCTGAATGCTGATTGGTTAAGACCGCATTCCAGCTGCTTATTCCACAAGCTACCACTGGCTAAATCTATGATGTTAAAATGCCTATTTACTCTGTTTCAACTGACTGCGCAATCCACTGTCTCATCAGCCCAGCCAGGCAATTTATAAACTTGATAGAAGGATATTCACACAATCACATCACTTTGTACTAATATAACAAATGTACCATTTTAGTCTAGCTTTAGATAGCTGTACTGTTATTATAGTGAAGCTGAGAAAGATACTGTTATTTTGTTTCAATGATGATACAATGTCAAATGTTGAAAAGACACGTATTCCATTACTGGATGGCTCACATTTCTTCTAAATCTAAATTAAACAAGTGACAGACACCACAAAAGCAAATGGGTCTTCTCCTTGCCTAAAAAGGCGGCTTTGTACGGATTCTTGAAATTGATGGAGGGAACATCATGACTCTGTAGGAATGAAATCACATGACAAGATAATCAGTCGGTTGAGAAATACTGCTGATCACGACTACTATAGAGGAGAATCTGAGGAGTAATACTGCTGATCACTACTACTATAGAGGAGAATCTGTGGAGTAATACTGCTGATCATTACTATTATAGTGGATATTAGACAGTGTTAAACCATGTGACCTTTTATCTGTGTGTCAATGATTAGATATATGATTCCTGCTTGATGTGATGTTATACTCCAACATGTTTCTGTTATGCTTCACTGATAAGCCAAAACATGCTGTTCATAATACTGTTTATAATGCTGTGTATAATACTGTTCATAGTACTGTTTATAATACATGACTTCAGACATTTGCTCTGCCTTCACTCCTACTACAGGTTTGTGTGATTATAAGACATGCCATTCTCCTGGTTAATTTAACTTACCCATTATGTTCATCATCTACCTATGAATAACGATGGCTACCTAAAAAGCAAAGAACAAATGATTTTGGTTATACAGTCAGAAGGTTACACATAGTGGCCTCATTGAATATGATCAAACAGGTGGATTGATTTTCATAAAAAAAGGTTTAGATCAAAATGAGAAAATACTATCCATTTCTATTGTATTAATCTACAGTAGATAGCTCACAGGGCATCCTGGACTTATGCATTCCATATATTAGATGATGTTAAACTCTTAATGTTGAGAGAATGACTATCTTACACTGATGGGTGTTCCTTTACATGACATGAACTTACATATAGGTATGTGTTCTCCATACTGTAACTCTCCATCATCACACTTCACTTCAATTTCTTCTATATTTGGTAGAATTCTCTTGTATTTATGGTAATATCCCTTTTTGCAATGAATAGTCTTTTTTTCACCGTGCGCAGTATAATCTTTCTTGGGTAAATTCTGTAGATTGTACTCTGCATCAAAAGTGGAAATCTCACAAGACCCTGATGGAAATGAAACCCAGTAATTTTTTCATTAACTTAGTGTGCAGTAGATATTCATACATTTATATACACTTGACATGAAGATATAACACCATGTTCAGACCAGTTGAAAATAATGTACATACGTAAACACTTTGGAGGACTCTGCCATTTTCCATTCAGACATCTGATGCTGCCTGTGAAACTCAGTGTAAACTGTCTGCTGCATTGGTAGGACACCTCTGTAATTACACCATCAACATCTCTCTCTTCCTTGGTGAAATCTCCATTAGTAATGGGAGGAGGATCAGGACAGCTTGCTAGATTAAACAGGGATCATAATACCGTACCATGAAAATACATTACAATGATACACTACCATGATAATACAATACCATGACAATACAGTAGCATAATCGTGATTGTAGCATCGTACTGTATTAAAATGGCACTATAGCAGGATAATACAGTACCATGATAATACATTACAATGATACAGTACCATGATAATACAATACTGTAGAATGAAACAGTACCATGATAATACAATACTGTAGAATGATACAGTACCATGATAATACAATACTGTAGAATGATACAGTACCATGATAATACAATACTGTAGAATGATACAGTACCATGATAATACAATACTGTAGAATGATACAGTACCATGATAATACATTACAATGATACAGTACCATGATAATACAATACTGTAGAATGATACAGTACCATGATAATACAATACTGTAGAATGATACAGTACCATGATAATACAATACTGTAGAATGAAACAGTACCATGATAATACAATACTGTAGAATGATACAGTACCATGATAATACAATACTGTAGAATGATACAGTACCATGATAATACAATACTGTAGAATGATACAGTACCATGATAATACAATACTGTAGAATGATACAGTACCATGATAATACAATACTGTAGAATGATACAGTACCATGATAATACAATACTGTAGAATGATACAGTACCATGATAATACATTACAATGATACAGTACCATGATAATACATTACAATGATACAGTACCATGATAATACAATACCATGATACAGTAACATAATACAGTACCATGATAATACAATACCATGACAATACAGTAGCATAATCATGATAGTGCCATGATAATACAGTACCATGATACAGTAGCATGATAATACAATACCATGATAATACAGTACCATGATAATACAGTAGCATGATAATACAATACCATGATAATACAATACCATGATACAGTACCATGATAATACAGTACCATGATACAGTAGCATGATAATACAATACCATGTTAATACAGTACCATGATACAGTAACATAATCCAGTACCATGACAATACAGTACCTGTCACGGCTGTCGTAAGAATAGGACCAAGGTGCAGCGTGGTGAACGTACATTTTCTTTTATTAATAAAAATGACGCCGAACAAAACAAACACTACAGAAACAAACCGTGAAGCTAAAGGCTATGTGCCCTAAACAAAGTCAACTTCCCACAAAGACAGGTGGAAAAAAGGGCTACCGAAGTATGGTTCTCAATCAGAGAATACCGATTGTGAGCCAGACCTAATCACCCAACATCAGTGCCTGACCTCATTAATGCTCTCATGGCTGAATGGAAGCAATACCATGCAGCAATTTTCCAACATCTAGTAGAAAACCTTCCCAGAAGAGTGGAGGCTGTTATAGCAGCAAAGGGGGGACCAACAACATATTAATATAAGGGCACAAGTCGAGACCCATATGCAGACACAGGAGGCAGATGGTTGAGCTCTAATATTTATTATAACCCAAGGGGTAGGCAAAAGGCAGATCGGGTACAGGCGAGAGTTCATAAACCAGGTCAGAGTTCAAAGAGTACAGGGTGTTAGACAGTCTCGAGGTCAAGACAGGCAGGGGTTCATTAACCATGTCCGACTCCAAACAGTACAAGGCGTTAGGCAGGCTCGAGGTCGGGGCAGGAAGAATGGTCAGGCAGGCGGGTTTGGTGTCAGGACAGGCAAGGGTCAAAACCAGGAGGACTTGGAAAAAACAGAGACTAGGGAAAAAATAGGAGCTAGGAGATAAACGCTGGTTGACTTGGCAAACAAGATGAACTGGCACAGAGGTGTCACATGAGTGACACCTGGAGGGGGTGGAGACAAGCACAAGGACATGTGAAACAGATCATGGCGTGACATTTAACGATTTTGGAATGTGATGTTTGACGAGCAGTTGTCCACATACTTCTGGTTTCAAGCAGACCACTGTGCCCAAGAACGCCAAGGTAACCTGCCTAAATGACTACCGTCTCGTAACGCACACATTTGTAGCCATGAAATGCTTTGAAAGGCTGATCATGGCTCACATGAACACCATCATCTCAGAAACCCTGGACATACTCTAATTCGAATACCACCCCAACAGATCAACAGATGATTGCCCTTTCCCACCTGGACAAAAGGAACACCTGTGTGAGAATTCTGTTCATTGGCTACAGCTCAGCGTTCAACAACATAGTGCCCTCCAAGCTCATCTCTACGCTAAGGTCACTGGGACTGAACACCTCCCTCTGCAACTGGATCCTGGACTTCCGGAGAGGGGCCGCCCCCAGGTTGTAAGGGTAGGCAATAACACATCCGCCACACTGACCCTCAACACGGGGCCCCTCGGGTGCGTGCTTAGTCCCCTCATGTACTCCCTATTCACGCAAGACTGTGTGGCCACGCATAACTCCAACACCATCATTAAGTTTGGTGACGACACATGATGGTAGGCCTGATCACCGATGATGATGAGACAGCCTATAGGGAGGAGGTCAGAGACCTGGCAGTGTGGTGCCAGGACAACAACCTCCACCTCAATGTGAGCAAGACAAACAAGCTTATTGTGAACTACAGGAAAGGATTTGGCATGAGATCCTCAAAAAGTTTAACAGCTGCACCGTTCAGAGCATCTTGACTGACTGCATCACCGCTTGGTGCGGAAACTGCATGGCACCCAACAGCAAGGCGCTACAGAGGGTGGTGAGTATGGCCCTGTACATCAGAGAGGAAGGTCCAAAAATGTGTCAAAGTCTCCAGCCACCCAAGCCATAGACTGTTCTCTCTGCTACCGCACGTTCAAGTGATAACACACACTTTCACACTCACCACATACACTGCTGTTTCTGTGTATTATCAATCATGTTGCCTAGTCACTTTACCCCTACCTACAGTATACTGATGCTTCTGTGTATTATCTCTCCTTTTGCCTAGTCACTTTACCTCTACCTACAGTATACTGCTGTTATTGTATATTGTCAATCCTGTTGCCTAGTCACTTTACCTCTACCTACAGTATACTGCTGTTATTGTATATTGTCAATCCTGTTGCCTAGTCACTTTACCTCTACCTACAGTATACTGCTGTTATTGTGTATTATCAATCCTGTTGCCTAGTCACTTTACCCCTACCTACAGTATACTGCTGTTATTGTGTGTTATCAATCCTGTTGCCTAGTCACTTTACCTCTACCTACAGTATACTGCTGTTATTGTATATTGTCAATCCTGTTGCCTAGTCACTTTACCCCTACCTACAGTATACTGCTGTTATTGTGTGTTATCAATCCTGTTGCCTAGTCACTTTACCTCTACCTACAGTATACTGCTGTTATTGTATATTGTCAATCCTGTTGTCTAGTCACTTTACCCCTACCTACAGTATACTGCTGTTATTGTGTATTATCAATCCTGTTGCCTAGTCACTTTACCTCTACCTACAGTATACTGATGCTTCTGTGTATTATCTCTCCTTTTGCCTAGTCACTTTACCTCTACCTACAGTATACTGCTGTTATTGTGTATTATCAATCCTGTTGCCTAGTCACTTTACCTCTACCTACAGTATACTGATGCTTCTGTGTATTATCTCTCCTTTTGCCTAGTCACTTTACCCCTTCCTACGTGGACATAACTACCTCAATTGCCTCGTATCCCTGCACGTCGACGTTGTACAATTGCTCCCTGTATAGAGCCATGTTATTTTTTACTTGTTTTATCGTTATTTGTTATTAACTTTGTACTCCATTTGTCACTTTCTATTTTCATTCAACTTTTTATCTTTAAATCTACATTGTTGAAAAATGACCCGGAAGTAAGCATTTCACTGTTAGCCTACACCTGTTGTTTACCAATCATGTGACAAATCAAATGTGTTTTGATTTGAGTATGAACATACGTTCACAATCTGTAGAAGATGACCACTTTCCGTCCTCTTTGCATGTTATTGTATTTTCAGTGTTACTTGAGAAAAAGTTCCAGAATCCTGAGGTACAGGTCACCGTTACACGTTCATCAGGCAAGAACAGATTTCTGTCAGCAGGTGTGTATAACTGGTTCCTCTTGTTGGTGGCAATGACAACGCACATTTAGCAAATGCTGCTTAGAGACAAAACAATTACAGAAAAACATTATATTAGTATCTTGCTTGAAGTCAAAGAGATGAGTTACCCTGCTGTCTTAAAGGGGCATTCTGCAATAATCAACAATAAAAAAGCGCTCACCCCGCAAAGTTAAGCAAAGTTGATATTTATCCCTCTCAGCAAAAATCTTTTTCAAAGGTCAACTGCCCTTTAGAACCAGCTTCTCTACTAAAAGGCCTATATATCATCAATATGAGTAAGAAGCATTAATTATAGTGTCAAAATTGACTACAAAGTGTATATACTATCATTTTGGTAATGAAGTCAGTCTTGTCCAAAACGTGTTTGGTATGTGACTGCATCAGGATTCTCTTGAGGGCTTGGTTTGCATTACAATTAATGGTGTGTTCAAAACAAATGGGAACTTGGAACTCGTATATCTCAGACTTTCCGACTTCAGTGCGATCAAAACAACTGGGAACTCGGCCACTGCACTTGAACTGCTTCGCCAGACAAGATGTGTGGTTAGTATTTGCCCTTGCTCGGGAAATACCT
Source organism: Oncorhynchus kisutch (assembly GCF_002021735.2). Lineage (NCBI taxonomy): Eukaryota > Metazoa > Chordata > Actinopteri > Salmoniformes > Salmonidae > Oncorhynchus > Oncorhynchus kisutch. The sequence goes on from NW_022263662.1 coordinate 42,968, forward strand.
ACTCTAGAGATGGGCTTCCATAAAGTTGTGGCAGATGGCCAGGATATGGATTAATGTTACACCTGACTAGTTTCTACTTGCGCTGTCAACCGTCAAGAGACTGGTGTGTTGTTGTTAAGTAAAGTAGCTAGCTCCATTTTGTTTATAGCTTGTTAGCTAGGTAGCTACATGCTATCAGTTGATAGGCTATGCCACTATGATAAATGGCTGTGATATAACTAGTTAAATACATAGTCTCTACCTAACGTGTGATGTGAGAGGAAGATTTGCATAGCTAACATTGCACCTGAAGACAGGGTTGATCCCTGCTAGCTACCGTTAGCTAGCTCATAATCTAGCAAACCTGATGCCATGTATGATACATGTTGCCAGCTTGCTTTCAACAGTGTTTCAACTCAAACTGGCTAGCTTCTGTCCTTGTTTGTTGTGATTGAATGGCAAAGACACACCCAAGAAACATCCACATCAAACCACAACTCCAAGACAACTCTCGTTTGACTTCAGTCATAGGTGCTAAAATTCCTAATGAGCTTTGATGAAAAATTAGGCCAAATCAGTGAATTCTCCCTTTAAAACTGTAATGAGGGTGTGTGTTTCTGGAAGTCAATCAACTATTCTGGACAAGCAGAAAATAAATGAGAAGGAGGAGTCTACCGTATCCGTAGACAACTTCACCATTCATTTTCTATATTCAGGATTCAGCCAAACATCGTTTTAAGCAACCTTTTGGTTACTGGCCCAACGCAATAACCACTTGGCTATCTGCCACCCTGATTATATTTCAGTCCCTGGGCCATGCACGCTGGCACAGTGTGGCCAGGTGTCACAACTGGCAGTGTCTGGGAGACCCATCAGGCATCGCACAATTGGCCCAGCATCGTCCGGGATAGGAGAGGGTTTGGCATGCCGAGATCCATCTCGCTCTAGCGACTTGTTATGCTCGCTCTAGCGACTCCTGTGGTGGGCCAGGCGCATGCACGCTGACACAGTATCGCCAGGTGTACGCTGTTTCTTCTGACACATTGGTGCAGCTGGCTTCCGGGTTAAGTGGACATTGTGTCAAGAAGCAGTGTGGCTTCACTGGGTTGTGTTTCGGAGGACGCGCGGCTCTCGACCTTTGTCTCTCCCGAGTCCGTACGGGAGTTGCAACGATGGGACAAGACTATAACTACAAATTGGATACCATGAAATTGGGGAGACAAAAGGAATAAAAAATGTTTTTTTAAATTTAATTAAAGGGCCCGGGAGAGGGATGCGGCCCGGGGGTCGTACTTTGCCCCCCTTGACTTACCGTTACATTATTTTATGGGACTGAAACATAATTGGGGCGGCAGATAGCCTAGTGGTTAGCGCGTTGGGGCAGTAACTGAAAGGTTGCTGGATCGAATCCCAGAGCTGACAAGTAAACAATCTGTCATTCTGCCCCTGAACAAGGCAGTTAACCCACTGTTCCCCGGTAGGCCTTCATTTTAAATAAGAATTTGTTCTTAACTGACTTGCCTGATTCATTTTTAAATGTGAATATTTTTTTTTCTGGTAACTACCTTGTACCAAGATAACGGTACCCAGTGGTATGGGTTCAAATTAATCAATTATTTATAGCTAATAATTGTCTAATTACCATATGTTCATGTAAATACCTGGTACTTTCTGTACTTTAAAATACAGTCCTACAGACTTACCTTGACACTCGATTGTCTTACTCCACTCTCCGTTCTTGCAAGTTGCTTTTCCTCTTGAGCCTGTGTTTGGGCCGCTAAGGCATCCATAATCTATTTTGTCCCCATTTTCATATCTCTCTCGGTCAGGAATCAGCAGCATTCTGGTGTCTGCACCCTCAGGTTTACTACAGTAATCTGCAAGTGAAGCACAGACATGGACAAATACCCTCCTCCATACACTCTTTTGGCTCCTCCATTTCCACAACATCTTGTAAAAACAGTGTAACGTGTTACTCTGTGTGGAAATATCAATCCAATTGCAAGGTTCGACATTAAAGCTTGTACATGACAAGTGAAAATCAAAATAGTCGGGCAAGCAAAATATAGACTTAAGTTGTTCGAATGGAAGTAAAAAATAAAAATAATAACATCAAACAATTACTCAGATCAGAATGAGTCAAAGTGTCCTCCGGATGTGATGTGTTGCGCACTGTTCTCACAATTTGGTGCTGCAGCATATCCTAGTGGGTAGAGCGTTGGACTAGTAACCGAAAGGTTGCAAGATTGAATCCCCGAGCTGACAAGGTAAAATCAGTCGTTCTGCCCCTGAACAAGGCAGTAAACCCACTGTTCCTTGGCAGTCATTGAAAATAAGAATTTGTTCTTACCTAGTTAAAAAAAAGTTCAAATAAAATAAAGCACATCAGAATATAATGATTGTATTGCATTGAGAGCCACGAGCAGTTTTTCACTATATTCGGAAAGTATTCAAACCCCTTGACTTTTTCCATATTTTGTTAAGTTACAGCCTTATTCTAAAATGTATTCAATCGTTTTTTTCCCTCATCAATATAGGTACTATCTTGTCTCATCGCTACAACTCCCGTACGGGAGAGACGAAGGTTGAAAGTCATGCGTCCTCCGATAAACAACCCAACCAAGCCGCACTGCTTCTTAACACAGCGCCATCCAACCCGGAAGCCAGCCGCACCAATGTGTCGGAGGGAAACACCGTGTACCTGGCAACCTTGGTTAGCGTGCACGATGAGACACGATAAGACAAGGATTTCCCTACAGACGACGCTAGGCCAATTGTGCAATGCCCACGGACCTCCCGGTCACGGCCGGTTACAACCGGTTACAACAGAGCCTGGGCGCGAACCCAGAGTCTCTGGTGGCACAGCTGGCACTGCAGTACAGTGCCCTTAACCACTGCGCCACCCGGGAGGCCTGGTTTCTCCTTCTTTATCCTGACTAGTTTCCCAGTCCCTGCCGCTGAAAAACATCCCCACAGCTTGATGCTGCCGTCCTAGGCTTCACCGTAGGAATAGTGCAGGTTTCCTCAAGATGTGACGCTTGGTATTCAGTCCAAGAGTTCAGTCTTGGTTTCATCAGACCACAGAATCTTGTCTCTCATGGTCTGAAAGTCCTTTAGGTGCCTGTCCTTCTGGAAGGTTCTCCCATCTCCACAGATGAACTTTGGAGCTCTGTCAGACTGACCATCGGGTTCTTGGTCACCTCCCCGACCAAGGCCCCTTCTCCCCCGATTACTCAGTTTGGCCGGGCGGCCAGCTCTAAGAAGAGTCTTGGTCTTTCCAAACTTCTCCCACTTAATAATGTGGAGGCTACTGTATTCTTGGGGAGCTTCAATGTTCGAGACATTTTTTGATACCCTTCCCAAGATCTGTGCCTCGACACAATCCTGTCTCAGATCTCTACGGACACACATGTCTTGGTTTTTGCTCTGACATGCACTGTCAACAGTGGGACCTTATTTAGAAAGGTGTGTGCTTTCAAATCATGTACAATAAATTTAATTTACCACAGGTGGACTTCAATCAAATTGTTGAAACATCTCAAGGATGATCAATGGAAAAAGGATTTTGAGTCTCATATGTAAGTAAGGTATTTATGTTTTTTGTTTTAAACAAATTTCCCAAATTTCTAGAAATCTCTTATCCCTTTGGCATTGTGCGGTATTGCGTGTAGATTTGTTTATTTTAAACCATTTAGAATAAGGCTGTACGTAACAAAATGTGGAAAA